>NC_056748.1:7718238-8018238 GCF_019279795.1 Protopterus annectens
TAAAAACACATCAAACAACATGCATGTGTTAGCAGATTTTATAAAAATTCAGGAACTGTATCCCACAAAATGATGCAATTTACATGATTTCTACAAAATGCTACTACAAACACTCATTTCCCATCAATGCGAAACTCGGAATAGCAACTGTTTGGAGTGCTCCACAGGAAGTTCTAAAATTAGGAAATGCTAGCAATAGAAAGTACAGTTGTGTCCCACTTACTATAATTGTAGATGTTTGAGTAGATAAATGTTGCAGTATTAATCCTTGGGACTTCCTGCCATGCAGAAGCCCATGACTGACCCAATTTCTGGAATCTTAGCATCATACCAAGCCAATGGATGTTTTATGATCAATGTCCAGATGTCAGGATGTAAGAAAGGTGTCCATCAGTACCATCTTCAAGTCTTTCTAAGCCTGGAAAGCAGTTTAATGTCTCAGGACAGCACAACCTTCCCAACTGTCTGGATTTGGTAGTGAATGCAAAAGGGAAGAAATAAAGGGAGAAGGTTGGGATAAGCCAAACGGACAACAGGAAGCAGTAGCAGGAGACAAGGTCCTTACTTACATGAGGGTAGGAGGGAGGGAATACATACTGCAACATTGATCTACTCAAATATCTACAATTACGGTAAGTGGGACACAAATGTACTATGCTCTTCATAGTCAATGTTGCAGTACTAATCCTTGGCAAGATTCCCACATTTGGCATTTCTGTTTTTAGTTTTGCTATGATCCCTAGTTGACTATAAATAGAGCTTCCCTTCTGCTTCATCCAGTTGGTACGTTCACTTTTCTAGAGGGTGGAGGAGATAAAGTAGTGTTTTTAGGAAATAATATTTTGTAGGATGGAAGAGGCAAACTCTGCCCTGGTCCTGGATGCCTGGCATAAGTTGTAATACCTTGTGAAAGTGTGAACAGAACTCCAGGTGGCTGACCCTAGGATTGTTTCAGTGAGCACTCCTTTGAGGCAAGGTAGAGGCCTTCCATGGTGTGTGTAACAGAACCTGATGCAGTCTGCAATCCATTTTGAGATGGTTTTGGCCTGCTCTATTTTCCTTCTGCAAAGGATACTAGTAACTGGTATGCCCTATCTGCAGTTTTTGTTCTGTCCAGGCAATACTTGATCTGTCTAAAGACATCAAGTGCGTGGAGGATTCTTTCCACCTTGTTCTGTGGATATGGAAAGAAAACTGGCAGATGGACAGCCTGCTTAAGGCTGAGTTCAGAAACTACCTTGGGCATAAATAAAGGGTTACTTCTGTGGGTTAGTCTGTCCTTGTGGAAGACAGTGAAGGGCTCCATAATCATGGGAAACTGCAGTTCAGAGACTCTTCTAGCTGAAATGACAGCTATAAGAAATGTAGTCTTCCAGGTGAGCATTTTGGTGGGGGGGGGCAGAAGTAGCTGGTTCGAAGGGTGGCATAGTTAGATTTTCCAAAACCTAATTTAAGTCCCATGCAGGGATAGGGGTCCCTCCTGGGAGGTCTTAAATGAATCGCACCTCTCAGAAACAGCTTCACGTGCAGTTAAGAAAAAGTGGTGGTGTAGTCTGTAAACAAGATGAATTGCTAAGGCATGAACCTTTATGACTGAGTAAGAAAGAGCACGTTCAAACAGGTTAGACAGGTAAAGTAATACTGAATGTGAATGTCTGCTTAAGCCAGGCTAGCCTGTTGGCCTTGACATCATATATGAATACTTTTTTCCATTTTGCCATGTATGATTTCCTGGTGTTCAGCTTTCTTGTCTCCTTAAGAATAGATAACATCTCCTTTGGATAAGGAATTGAGGTGGGTGTCATGGCCCAATCCTCCAAGCAGCTAGACTGACAAATGTCAGGTTGGGGGTGGAAAACCATTCTCCTGACTTAGCTGAGTTATGTGCCCTTCAGGAGGATGCAAAACCTCCCCCCACTGAGGGTGAGGAGTAGAAAGAACCAATCTTGTCTGGGCCAGAAGGGGGCTGTCAGAATCATGCTGGGTCAGTTGGTTCTGGCCTTGGTGGGTACACTCAGAAATCAAGGGTAATGAGGGAAAGGCATACAGGAATTTCTACCTCTATGTGAATAAGAAAGCATCCATCTTCCAGGCTCCTGCTATTGGGTTCTCAGAAGTTGTTTGTTCTGAGGAGAGGGAAACATACCCATAGATGAGATTCCCCAAAGCGCAGTGAGACCTAGGAAAATTTCCCTTTTCAACACCCATTTGCTTGGGTCTAATAAGTCCCTGCTCAGGGAATCTGACAGAATATTGCTGTGGCCTGGTATGTACAACATAATGACAGTGGTCTACAAGTTCTGAGCCAGCATTCAGATCTGTCTGGTAAGGCAATGCAAGGGGTAAAACAAGATCCCCCCCAAGTTAGTTTATGTAACACATAACTGTGGTACATTCTGTCCAAATTTGTGGGGTTCCTAGACTCAAGTGCTGTTGGAAAGCTTTCATAGCCAGAAACACTTCTAGCATTTACTTCAGACTGATATTCAACTGTCTCTGTTTTAGAGACCAAATGCCCAGTACCCTCACTGGAACTAGGTGGGTTCCCAAAGCTATGTCTGTGCCTGTGCACATGTTCTTCTTGACTGTTGCCTGTGGTGATGGACTTGTTCACCTGAGACAGAGTGAAGGTTGCTCCTGGGTTACTTTGTATGGTGGCTTTCCACCATAGAAGCTCCTTCCTGAGGCATGGGAGCAAGGGAAGAAGGGTTTCTAAGGATTGAGAGTGTTGCTCACAGACATTTCTGAGAACCCACTGGATCTTCCTCATGTGAAGCTTTGCTAAAGGGACCATTAGCATACATGAAGCTATGTACCCTAGGATTTTTAAGAACTCTCTGTTTTCTAAGCAATTGATACAAGCACTCTGTGAGGAAGACTATCTTGTTGTGATGGAGGAATGCCTTTTGTTTGATGGATTCTATCATAGCTCCCAGAAACATGATCCTTGTCTAGTGAGTCAACTGGAACTTTTGTATGTTCAATGTGAGACGCACCTTTTGGGAGCAACCTACAGACATCTGGAGAGCATCTAGGGTCTCTAAAATGGACCTTCCTTGGATGCGACAGTCATCTAGATAAGGCTACAGGTGCGCCTCCAGCATTCTGCAATGTGTTATTAGAGGAGCCAATCATACTTTGAACACTCTTGGGGTGGTAGAGAGCAGTAGAGCACACAACTGGAAGTGGATGCCTAAGGCTACGAACTGTAAGTATTTTTTGTGGCAGAGAGCTATAAGTATATGACGGTAGGCGTCCTTTAGGTTGATTGTAACCATTGGGGCATCCTGAAAAATCATGGGCAAAAGCTTTTGCAGAGTACGCATCAATTTCGGCACATGTAGGAATTAGTTTAGCCTTGAGAGATCTAAGATAGGTTTACAGGTTTCTTCTATGCTTGGAACACAAAGATTCTTGAATAAAAACCTTTCTCTCTGGAACCTTGCTTCAGCAACTCTTTGAAAAATGGTGAGATGAGGTTTTATTTCTTCTTTGGAGGTCTTGTCATGCCCAAAAGGTGGGGGGGGGGGACTTGCCTGAATTGGATAAAGTACCCCTTTTCTACAATGCTGAGATCCCACTGATCCCTTGTAATGATCTTTCACCGGTTTAAGAAGAGGGGAAAGCCCACTTACCAGGTGTCTGGGAGGGAGGAAGTTAAAGAGGGCAAGATGGGGTAGCAAATAGTCACATCTGTTCTTGCTAGGTATGCCCTTTAGCAGCACCCAATCTCTGAGGTTGCTATGGCTGCCATCTTCTTGATTGCTTTGTTTTTTTCAACAGAGAAGCCTCCCCTTGTCTTGTCTAGGTGGGAAATGTTACGGCTTACAGGGATAGTTTCTACTGTATCTTGGGGTTGAGGAGAAGTACAATTCTTTAACAGTTTTAATTTGTTTTTTCTTTTTTGTCTAGTTTCTCAAAGACTTACTCAGCTGGTGGTCCAAACAGGAACTGTTTGTCCAGTGGGGCATCCAATAACTCCACTTTAAGCTGGTCTGACAATGGCCAAGTTCTTAGTCAAGCATGTCTGCATATAACTGATGCTGTGGCAGCTGCCCTGCAAAAAGCATCTAAGGTGTCATAATCACATTTCAGGGAGTGCCTGGCTATCTAAAAGGCTTCTCTAGCAATGTCCTGCATTTCCTTGCATGAGTTCTATCTGGCATGGAATTCAGTTTTGTTAATATTTTGTCTTGAAGTGATTTAAAATATTTTACAATATGAAATTGACAATTTAGAGCTCTCACAGCTCAGATAGCAGAGGTATAATGTTTTCTGCCAAACCTGTCCAGAAGTCTTCTCTGCCTGTCATTATTTAATGACTGCCTGGACGGCCATTTAGGAACCCCTCTGGTAGCTTGAGTGGAGACTATGGTGGGATCAGCTTTAGGTTTTTGTATAGATGTTTGTGTGAGTCAAGAACCCTGTAAAACCTACCTGGTTTCCTAGAAGCAGGTGGTAACGAAGCCTGATGAAGGGCTATGTCCTCAAATACATCATCTAGCAGCATGTGTACTGGAGGAACAGCCCATGGCCAAGGAGAGGATAAGCTTATTAGTTCCCTGTAGTGTGTCCGAGCTTAGGAGAACTGCTTATTTTCCCAGTTAAAGGCTTCTTTAATTTTATGTAGAGTGTCCCCAAAGGAAAGGTCTTCGGGTGGGGAGGCAGAAGAGAGAAGGTCGTCCAAGTTCAAATCGGGGAGGGTTTGGGGTTGCAAGTGACGTGCATATGTGAGTTCTTCTTCATCTTCAGAGGAAGAGAAGTCTTCCTCCTCTTGAAAGGCTATATCCCTATTCCTTTTGGTCGGAGTCAGGGAGGATTCCAAAGTCTGACAAGGTTCTCTGGCTTTAATAAAGGCCACGAATTCCTGTGCTACCTTAACCGGGCAGGCAGGAGGCCACGGCTGGGGAACGTTTTGTTTTTTAACAATTATTTAACATGTGTGGCCAAAAGATGCAGTCAACAGAGTCCAACTTTAGAAAGGAATATCAGAAGTCAGTGGAAGTGTGAGGATTCCTTATGGAACACTTTTCAGACATCAGAAGCTGATGTCTGCATATCAGTGTCAGACCCAACTGCTGCACGAGCGGTGGTGGTAGTTCTGGGAAGGACTGGGATCATGGCGGCTTCCCATATAGTCATGCTAGATGGTTCTGGCCTAGTCATCACCAGACCTGGGGGCTGCAAAGGCACTTTACTAAGGTCTTAGAGATAGACGCAATCACTTTTTTGAACATTAATCAGAGAAAAACTTTCCCCAATAGGGTACTTATCTATCTGGTAGCAAAGTAACTCTGGAAATATGAGCCAATTGACAGACTGCAAGTGTATAAAACATGTGAAGCACAATAGACTGCACAGCTAGAAAGAACTGAATATGGTGTCCATGCATGCATTTCTTATATCCTGACACTGGACATCAGTCACAAAAATGTCTGCTGGCTTGGGATGATGCTACGACTTTGGAAATTGGGTTGGTCATGGGCTTCTGCACGGCAGGAAGTCCCAACGGTTAGTACTGCAACACTGACTATGAAGAAAGTACAGTTGTGTACCTACCATAAATGTAGAAGTTCGAGTGTATTCACTGTTGCAGTCATTACAATTGGGTTATCCTGCTGGCAGGCTACCCGCAGTAGGCCCGAGTTCCAAAGTCTAGGTTCGGCGTCGGTTGCGGCTGCCTCCTCCCTGACGTCAGTGTGCCAGGGGTATAAAAGATGCAGCCAACACCATTTTCTTGCCCCAGATGTCAGGTGCCCCTAAAATGGTAGGCTAAATTATGCCAATAAGCATGCATGCACAAAAAAACAACTTTTCCTTCATCTACAAGCAAATACACCACATAGGTTGTATAGAGAAGAAAAGTACTGATAGGTCTCAGCAAAGAAAAAAGGGAGATGGTGGGAGGGTAACCTGGACTGCAACAGTGAATAAACTCTAACATCTACATTTATGGTAGGTACACAACTGTACTATGTTCATCGTGTTTCACTGTTGCAGTCATTACAATTGGGTTGAATCCCAAAGCTAAGGTTGGGAGGCTGGAGCTAAATAGGATTAGGAGAGGCTATAAGGCCCTGCAGAACTGCAGTGGCAAAGCCTGCTCTGGATTTAGAGTACAGAGGTAAGTGATAGTGCTTTGTAAAGGTATGCACTGAACTCCAAGTTGCAGCCTCTAAGATGTCTTTAGTTGGTACTCCTCTGAGGAAGGCTGCTGAAGTGGCTGCTGCTCTGGTTGAATGTGGCCTAATGCCCTTAGGCACTGATTTGCCATGCTGTGAATAGCAGAAATGAATGCAATGGCCTATCCACTTTGAAATAGTCTGTTTTGAGATAGGCTTTCCTTGTGATGCTGCAGCATATGCCACTAGAAGTTGTTCAGTCTTTCTGAAAGCTTTAGTTCTGTCCAAGTAGAAGCGTAGATGTCTGTGAATGTCCAAAGAATGCAGAATTCTCTCACTCTTATTCTGTGGATTTGGATAAAAAGTAGGCAAATGAATTGTTTGGTTAAGGGCCACACTGGACACTACCTTAGGCATAAATGTAGGGTTTGTCCTCAGCGAAACCCTGTCAGAATGGAAAATGATAAAAGGTTCCACAGCCATGAGTGTCTATAACTCTGAGACTCTTCTAGCGGAGGTTATTGCTAGGAGCAGAGCTGTTTTCCAGGATAAGAAGTTTATATCAGCTGCAGAAGCTGGCTCAAACGGAGACAGTGTGAGTTTTTCCAAGACGTAGTTGAGGTCCCATGCAGGTACTGGTGCTCTCCTTGGAGGTCTTACGTTTTTGGCCCCTCTGAGGTACTGCCTTAGTAATGGATGAGAAAAAAATAGGTGGTTCTGTATTGTAATGAGCTGAAATGGCAGAGGCATGAATTTTAATTGATGAAAAGGAAAGGCCTTTAACCAGCATCTCAGTTAAGTATTGCAAAATCTGAGGAATATTTGGAACAATCGTGTCAATACCTTGTGCTTGGTTCCAAGCACAGAATCTCTTCCATTTGTCTGCATAAGATTTTCTGGTGCTAGGCCTTCTGGCCTCCAAAATAACATCCATCACTGCTTTAGAGAGAGGTGTGTCTTGAGAGGCTACATTATCTGCCATGCCACCAGGTTTAAGGTCTTGAGTTGGCTGTGCAGTATCTGACTGTCTTGTTGGGTCAATAAGTGAGGAATCTGAGGTAATGTCTAGGCTGGGCAGTGAGACAAGCTCTTTAGGATTGGGAACCAGTGCTGGCGGGGCCATTCTGGGGCAATCAGTATCATTTTTGGTTTCTCTTGTCTGACCTTGAGGAGTACCTTGGGTAGGAGAGGCAGAGGAGGAAAGGCATATACTGTTAGATTTTTCCAGCTGAAAGATAGAGCATCCACTTTCCATGCTTGCTTGTGAGAAGTCCTTGTGCAGAATCTTTGTAGTTGGCAGTTGTGAGGGGAGGCAAATAGGTCTATGTCCGGGCATCCCCAGGTCCTTGTTATCATGCTGAAGACTTGTGGATCCAATTTCCACTCGTGGGGATCCATTAGGTTTCTGCTTAGTTTGTCTGCCAGAGTATTTGTCCTTCCTGGCATGAATTGTGCTTGCAGATATACTTGGTAAGTCAATGCTGTATGCCACAAGTTCATGGCTAGCCTGCAGAGGGGGTAGGAATGTGTGCCTCCCTGCTTGTTTATGTACCACAGGACTGTAGTATTGTCCATCTTTATTAGTAGCTGTCCTGGATGAAGCAGATCCTTGAAGGCTGTTACAGCATTCTGAACAGCTAGCATCTCTTTTTGATTGATATGTAGATGCATTTGACTTGCAAACCATGTGCCCCGAATACATCTTCCTGCCATATGGGCGCCCCAGGCGTAATCTGTTGTCAATGTCTGCCTGGCTGTGGGTAAGGTGAAAGGCTGTCCCATGCTGTGGTGACAGGCTTTTGCCCACCATCGAAAAGTACAGTTGTGTACCTACCATAAACTTAGATGTTCGAGTGTATTCACTGTTGCAATCATTACACTTGGGTTATCCTGCTGGCAGGCTACCCACAATCGGCCTGAATTCCAAAGTCTTGGTCCAGCGTCAGTTGTTGTTGCCTCTTCCCTGAAGTCAGTGCGCCAGGGGCATAAAATATGCAGCCGACGCCATTTTCTTCAGTTTTTTTGCCCCAGATGTCAGGTGCCCCCAAATTGGTAGGCTAAAAATGTATGCCAATAAGTATGCATGCAATAACAAACATTTCCTTCATCTACAAGCAAATACACCACATATGTTGTATAGGATAGAGAAGTACAGATAAGTCCCAGCAAAGAAAAGGGGGATGGTGGGTGGGTAACCTGGACTGCAACAGTGAATACACTGGAACATCTACATTTATGGTAGGTACACAACTGTACTATGTTCATCATGTTTCACTGTTGCAGCCATTACACTTGGGTTGAATCCCAAAGCTGAGGTAGGGCGGCTGGGTCTAAATAGGATTAGGAGAGGCTGTAAGGCCCTGCAAAACTGCAGTGGCAAAGCCTGCTCTGGATTTAGAGTAGAGAGGTAAATGGTAGTGCTTGGTGAAAGTGTGCACTGAACTCCAAGTTGCAGCCTCTAAAATGTCTTTGGTCGGTACCCCTCTGAGGAAGGCTGCTGAAGTGGCTGCTGCTCTGGTAGAATGTGGCCTATTGCCTTTAGGGATTGATTTGCCATGTTGTGAATAACAGAATCGAATGCAGTGGCCTATCCATTTCAAAATGGTCTGCTTTGAGATGGGCTTTCCTTGTGATTCTGCAGCATATGCCACTAAAAGTTGCTCAGTTTTTCTGAAAGCTTTAGTTCTGTCCAAGTAGAAGCGTAGCTGTCTGTGTATGTCCAAAGAATGCAGGAGTCTCTCACCCTTATTCTGTGGGTTTGGATGAAAAGTAAGCAAATGAATGGCTTGGTTAAGGGCCACACTGGACACTACCTTAGGCATAAATGTTGGGTTAGTCCTCAGAGAAACCCTGTCTGGATGGAAAATGATAAAAGGTTCCACAGCCATGAGAGCGTGTAACTCTGAGACTCGTCTTGCAGAGGTTATTGCTAGGAGCAGAGCTGTTTTCCAAGATAAGAACTTTATTTCAGCTGTATTGGCTGGTTCAAAAGGTGGCAGTGTCAGTTTCTCCAAGACATAATTGAGGTCCCATGCAGGTATTGGTGCTCTTCTTGGAGGTCTTATGTTTTTGGCCCCTCTGAGGTACTGCCTTAGCAACAGAAGAGAAAAAATAGGTGGTTCCGTATTGTAATGAGCTGAAATGGCAGAGGCATGGATTTTAATTGATGAGAAGGATAGGCCTTTGTCCAGCATCTCAGTTAGGCATTGGAAAATCTGAGGAATATTTGGTACAAGCGTGTCAATTCCTTGTGCCTGGTTCCAAGCACAGAATCTCTTCCATTTTTCTGCATAAGATTTCCTGGCCTCCAAAATAACATCCATCACTGCTTTAGAGAGAGGTGTGTTCTGAATGGCTACATTATTCGCCATGCTGCCAGATATAGAGTCCTGAGTTGGCTGTGCAAGATCTGATTGTTTCATTGGGTCAGGCAATGTCCAGGCTGAGCCTTGAGACAAGCTCTTTAGGATTTGGTACCAGTGCTGGCAGGGCCAGTCTGGGGCAATCAGAATCATTTTTGTCTTCTCGTCTGACCTTTAGGAGTACCTTGGGAAGGAGAGGCAGAGGAGGAAAGGCATATACCGTTAGAGTTTTCCAGCTGAATGATAGAGCATCCACTTTCCATGCTTGTTTGTGATAAGTCCTTGTGCAGAATCTCTGTAGTTGGCAGTTGTGAGGAGAGGCAAAAAGATCTATGTCTGGGCATCCCCATTTTTTTGTTATCATGCTGAAGACTTGTGGATCCAGTTTCCACTCGTGGGGATCCATAAAGTTTCTGCTTAGTTTGTCTGCCAGAGTATTTTTCTTTCCTGGCAGGAATTGTGCTTGCAGATGTACTTGACAAGTCAATGCTGTGTCCCACAAAGTCATGACTTGTCTGCAGAGGGGGTAGGAATGTGTGCCTCCCTGCTTGCTTATGTACCACATGACTGTAGTATTGTCCGTCCTTATCAGTAGTTGTCCTGGATGAAGAAGGTCCTTGAAAGCTGTCAGGGAATTCTGAACAGCTAGCATCTCTTTTTGAGTGATATGAAGATGCATTTGGCTTGAGGGCCATGTGCCCTGAATACATTTTCCTGCCATGTGGGCCCCCCCCCAGGCATAATCTGAAGCATCTGTGTTATTGACTGCCTGGCTGTGGGTAGGTTGAATGGCTGTCCCTTGTTGAGGAGACAGGACTGTGCCCACCATCAAAACTGCTGTTGAAGGCAAGGAATGAGGGTAATCAATGTTTCTAGGCTGTGGCAATGTTGAGTCCAAACACTTTTTAGATACCACTGTAGTTTCCTCATATGCAGTCTGGCATATGGAATTAGCAGAATGCAGGATGTCATGAAGCCCAAAGCCTGCAGAATTTTTCTTGCAGATAACTGGGTCTTTGTTGCCAACGTTGTGAAGTAAGACGTCAGTTGCCTTTATTTGTCTGGCGTGAGATAAACCATCTGGGCAGTTGTATTTAAGCTTGCACCCAGGAATATTATCTCTTGAGAGGGTACTAATTTTGATTTCTTTTCGTTTACTGTGTACCCTAGACAAATCAATAATCTTTTTGCAAACTCCAGGTGCTCTAGTAGAATGTCCTTGTTCTCTGCTTGAATAAGGCAATCGTCCAAGTAAGGCTATATTTGAATTCCTCTTTGTCTGCAACATGCAATTACTAGTGCCAGGCATTTTGTGAAGACCCTGGGCGCAGTAGATAAGCCAAAGGGCAGTGCAGAGAATTGGTAGTGCATTGAGCCAGTTGTGAATCTGAGGTATCTTCTGCAAGATTGTCTGATTGGTACACGCAGGTATGCCTCTTTTAGGTCCAAAGTTACAAGCCAAGCCTTCTTGCCCAGCATGGGCAGAAGCTGCTGCAAAGTCAACATTTTGAATTTTGGAACGTCCAGAAATGTATTTAAAACAGACAGGTCCAGTATTGGCCTCCAGGCTTTGTCCTTTCTGGGTACCAAGAAAAGTCTTGAGTAAAATCCTTGTCCCTGCTCTTGCTGTGGTACTCGCCGAATGGCCCTCATGTCCATGAGTGATGAAACTTGTTTTTGTGCCTCTGCCCACTGACTGTGTGGCAGGTCTGGCATACCTTTTGTCCTTGGCAGGGTGTGAAAGTGGAACCTGTAGCCCTGGGACACTATATTCAAGACTCATTTGTCCTGGGTGATCATGTGACAGTTTTGAGGAAAAAGTGCTAGTTTTCCCCCTAAGGGGGCTGCCAAAAGATAAGTGCTTGGTGCTGGCAGAGGAAAGTCATTGGGACTGTTTCCTGTATGGCTGTGATTTGTCTTCTCCGCTTTTGGAGGTAGAAGTGCTCCACTATTTAGGCCTGTATGAGCCCTGGGGCTGGGATCTGCCTCTAGGGTGTCTGTATCTGCCTCTTTGTGGTCTGACACTGGAAAGGACCAATTCTTTCTAGGCCAGTTCCTGCTAAATTTGAGTGGCTGTACCTGTAAGAAATCCTTGACTGTTTGCATAGATTTCGCTTTGTCCTCCATTTTCTTCAACACCTCCTCTGCTTTGACACCAAATAAAGTATCATGCTGTAATGGAGCATCTAGTAATTTTGCCTTAACATGATCGGGGTGAATCTGTTCCTTTAACCAAGCATGCATCCTAATGACAGAACCCGTAACTGCGGCCCTGCAAGAGGCCTCTAGAGAATCAAAACCACATTGCAATGTATGCTTTCCCACTTGTTCAGTTGCATGCAATAAATCCTGCATTTCCTTATTTTCTGCAAAATCAGAATCTGCCAACATTTTCTGTTTTAGCAGTGACATTAAGTATTGCTGATATTTAAGCATATGAAATTGACAATTTAAAGCCCTCACAGCCAAAGTAGCAGAAGTGTAAACTTTTTTCCCCCATCTGTCTAGTGCCCTAGAATCCCTGTCAGAGGGGATAGGGTTTTTTGCAGTAGAAGCCTTGACCCCTTTGGGACCCTGAGAAATAGTTTCTGGATCAGCAGCAGGGTTTTTATAAAGAAATTTATGTGAGTCTGGAACCCTGTAGTATCTGTCTGGTTTTACAGGGGCAGGGGGTAAAGAGTCAGGAGAAAGTCTGGACACTGAAAATACATCATCTACAATGTCTAACACAGGGGGAATAGCAAGATGCCTGTGCTGAGGCAGTAAAAGAAAATCTCTAAGCCTTTTCTTTGATTCTGAGTAGTCTTGGCTCTCCCAGTGGAAGTGCTCCCTCATGGTATGCAGGGTTTCCCCAAAAGAAAAATCCTCAGGAGGAGAGGCTGAATGAATAGATTCTTCAGCATCAGAATCCTCATAGGGAGGAAGAGAGCATTCCTGCTCAGAAGAGGAGTCAGAGGAAATGGAAACCTGATCTGAAGAATCATATTCTGTCTCTTGCCTAGGCCTCTTATCAGGAGGGGGATGGGAACCCCTGATCAAGGTAATTAGGTCTTCGGCCATTTTGAGCATCTGTTTTTCAGGCATGGAAGTCTGTGCAGGAGAATGCTGTACTTGTTTCTTTGTCTTTAGAGCTGCTTTAATCTTTACTTTGGAAGCTGAGGTAGGCTTTACATATAACTGTGTAGGTCTAAAAACATCCTCAGAAGCCGATGCCTGCTCAGTGGCTCCAGACCCATCTGAGGGAATAGTTTTTGAGTATCCAATACCTTGAGTATCCAGAGGCCTAACTGGCTCCACATGGGAATCGGCAGCGACCTGTGGCTCTGAGGTAGCGGGCATCAGGGGCTGCGAAAGCACCTCACTGAGAACCGGCGACTGGCTTAGCGGAAGCCTCATCGTCGGTTTTGGACTTTGTATGCCTGTCCTTTTCCTTTTCCTTGCACTTTTTATAAACTCTGGTCATCGGTTGTTCGGACGGCATTATATAATTGAATCTTCGGCCAAAGTAATGAAAGGCAAATTCGTACAGACACTTAATAGTGCGTTGGTTAAATCTAGCGCAAAACCGACCGCTAGCAATGTTGTGATCAGGGCCTAGGCAAGGAATTCAGTAAGAATGAAAATCCTTATGAGGTATTTGCTTCCCACAAGAAATACAATTGTTAACTTTTTCTGACATCGGTCTGGAGCAAGAAAAAAGTTTCCCCAATGGGGTACTTAGCTTTAATGAAGACTTCGGATCTGAAATTCAATTTTGAAAAACTTAGGAGTCGGCCGACCGGCACTTGCGAACTGCTTTTGCTTCGGGTACTACACGGCAAGAAAGACTGAAGAAAATGGCGTCGGCTGCATCTTTTATACCCCTGGTGCACTGACGTCAGGGAAGCGGTGACAGCAACCGACGCCGGACCAAGACTTTGGAATTCAGGCCGACTGCGGGTAGCCTGCCAGCAGGATAACCCAAGTGTAATGACTGCAACAGTGAAACACGATGAACATCTCCTGTTGCAGGCAGGGAATGAGGGTAATTATTGTTTCCAGGCTGTGGCAATGTTGAGTCCAAACACTTTTTAGATACCATTGAAGTTTCCTCATATGCAGTCTAGCATATGGAATTAGCAGAATGCAGGATGCCATGAAACCCAAGGCCTGCAGAATTTTTCTTGCAGATAACTGGGTCTTTGTTGCCAACATTTTGAAATAAGTAGTCAGTTGTCTGTGTTTGTCTGGCGTGAGATAAGCCATCTGGACAGTTGTATTTAAGCTTTCACCTAGGAATATTATCTTTTGAGAGGGTACGAGTTTTGATTTCTTCTCGTTTACTGTGTACCCTAGACTTGTCAGTAATCTTTTTACAAACGCCAGATGCTGTAGTAGAATGTCCTTATTCTCCACTTGAATAAGGCAGTCGTCCAAGTAAGGATATATTTGTATTCCTCTTTGTCTGCAAAATGCAATTACTGGTGCCAGGCACTTTGTGAAGACCCAGAGCGCAGTAGATAAGCCAAAGGGCAGCGCAGAAAATTGGTAGTGCATTAAGCCAGCTTTGAATCTGAGGTATCTTCTGCATGTTTGTCTGATTGGGACATACAGGTATGCCTCTTTTAGATCAAAAGTCACAAGCCAAGCCTTCTTGCCCAACATGGGCAGAAGCTGCTGTAGAGTCAACATTTTGAATTTTGGAATATCCAGGTATGTGTTTAGAACAGACAGGTCCAGTATTGGTCTTCAGGCTTTGTCTTTTCTGGGTACCAAGAACAGTCTTGAATAGAAAACTTGACCTTGCTCTTGCTCTTGCTCTGGTACTTGTTGAATGGCCCTCATGTCCATGAGGGATGAAACTTGTTTTTGTGCCTCTGCCCATTGATTGCGTGGCAGGTCTGGCATACCGTTTTGCCTTGGCAGGGTGTGAAAGTGGAACCTGTAGCCTTGTGAAACTATATTTAGAACCCATTTGTCCTGGGTGATCATGTGCCAATTTTGTGAAAAAAGTGCTAGCTTTCCCCCCAAAGGGACTGCCAAAAGATAAGTGCTTGGTGCTGGAAGTGGAAAGTCATTGAGACTGTTTCCTGTATGGCTGTGATTTTTCCTCTCCGCTCTTGGAGGAAGAAGCACCCCATTGTTTAGGCCTGTATGAGCATTGGGGCTGTGATCTGCCTCTGGGGCGTCTGTATTTTACCCTTTGTGGTAAGACACTGGAAAGGACCAATTTTTTCTAGGCCAGTTCCTGCTAAATCTGGGAGGCTGTACCTGCAAGAAATCCTTGACTGTTTGCATAAATTTCGCTTTGTCCTCCATTTTCTTCAACACCTCCTCTGCTTTGACACCAAATAAAGTATCATGCTGTAATGGAGCATCTAGTAATTTTGCCTTAACATGATCAGGGTGAATCTGTTCCTTTAACCAAGCATGCCTCCTAATGACAGAACCCGTAACTGCGGCCCTGCAAGAGGCCTCTAGAGAATCAAAACCACATTGCAATGTATGCTTTCCCACTTGTTCAGCTGCATGCAATAAATCCTGCATTTCCTTATTTTCTGCAAAATCAGAATTTGCCAACATTTTCTGTTTTAGCAGTGACATTAAGTATTGCTGATATTTAAGCATATGAAATTGACAATTTAAAGCCCTCACAGCCAAAGTAGCAGAAGTGTAAACTTTTTTCCCCCTTCTGTCTAGTGCCCTAGAATCCCTGTCAGAGGGGATAGGGTTTTTGCAGTAGAAGCCTTGACCCCTTTGGGACCCTGAGAAATAGTTTCTGGATCAGCAGCAAGGTTTTTATAAAGAAATTTATGTGAGTCTGGAACCCTGTAGTATCTGTCTGGTTTTACAGGGGCAGGGGGTAAAGAGTCAGGAGAAAGGCCGGACACTGAAAATACATCATCTACAATGTCTAACACAGGGAAAATAGCAAGATGCCTGTGCTGAGGCAGTAAAAGAAAATCTCTAAGCCTTTTCTTTGATTCTGAGTAGTCTTGGCTGTCCCAGTGGAAGTGCTCCCTCATGGTATGCAGGGTTTCCCCAAAAGAAAAATCCTCAGGAGGAGAGGCTGAAAGAATAGATTCTTCAGCATCAGAATCCTCATAGGGAGGAAGAGAGCATTCCTGCTCAGAAGAGGAGTCAGAGGAAATGGAAACCTGATCTGACGATTCATATTCTGTCTCTTGCCTAGGCCTCTTATCAGGAGGGGGATGGGAACCCCTGATCAAGATAATTAGGTCTTCGGCCATTTTGAGCATCTGTTTTTTAGGCATGGAAGTCTGTGCAGGAGAATGCTGTACTTGTTTCTTTGTCTTTAGAGCTGCTTTAATCTTTGCTTTGGAAGCGGAGGTAGGCTTTACATATAACTGTGTAGGTCTAAAAACATCCTCAGAAGCCGATACCTGCTCAGCGGCTCCAGACCCATCTGAGGGAATAGTTTTCGAGTGTCCAATACCTTGAGTATCCAGAGGCCTAACTGGCTCCACATGGGA
The DNA here is from genome assembly GCF_019279795.1 of Protopterus annectens. Lineage (NCBI taxonomy): Eukaryota > Metazoa > Chordata > Ceratodontiformes > Protopteridae > Protopterus > Protopterus annectens. Next base: position 7,734,196 of record NC_056748.1, read on the forward strand.
ATCGGCAGTGGCCTGTGGCTCTGAGGTAGCGGGCGTCAGGGGCTGCAAAAGCACCTCACTGAGAACCGGCGACTGGCTTAGCGGAAGCCTCATCGTCGGTTTTGGACTTTGGATGCCTGTCCTTTTCCTTTTCCTTGCGCTTTTTATAAACTCCGGTCATTGGTTGTTCCGACGGCATTATATAATTGAATCTTCGGCCAAAGTAATGAAAGGCAAATTCGTACAGACACTTAATAGTGCGTTGGTTAAATCTAGCGCAAAACCGACAGCTAGCAACGTTGTGATCAGGGCCTAGGCAAGGAATACAGTAAGAATGAAAATCCTTATGAGGTATTTGCTTCCCACAAGAAATACAATTGTTAACTTTTTCTGACATCGGTCTGGAGCAAGAAAAAGTTTCCCCAACGGGGTACTTAGCTTTAATGAAGACTTCGGATCTGAAATTCAATTTTGAAAAACTCAGGAGTCGGCCGACCGGCACTTGCGAACTGCTTTTGCTTCGGGCACCGCGCCGCAAGAAAGACGGAAGAAAATGGCGTCGGCTGCATCTTTTATACCCCTGGCGCACTGACGTCAGGGAAGCGGTGACAGCAACCGACGCCGGACCAAGACTTTGGAATTCAGGCCGACTGCGGGTAGCCTGCCAGCAGGATAACCCAAGTGTAATGACTGCAACAGTGAAACACGATGAACATCTCCTGTTGCAGGCAGGGAATGAGGGTAATTATTGTTTCCAGGCTGTGGCAATGTTGAGTCCAAACACTTTTTAGACACTATTGAAGTTTCCTCATATGCAGTCTAGCATATGGAATTAGCAGAATGCAGGATGCCATGAAACCCAAGGCCTGCAGAATTTTTGTTGCAGATAACTGGGTCTTTGTTGCCAACATTTTGAAATAAGTAGTCAGTTGTCTGTGTTTGGTGTGAGATAAGCCATCTGGACAGTTGTATTTAAGCTTTCACCCAGGAATATTATCTTTTGAGAGGGTACGAGTTTTGATTTCTTCTCGTTTACTGTGTACCCTAGACTTGTCAGTAATCTTTTTACAAACGCCAGATGCTGTAGTAGAATGTCCTTATACTCCACTTGAATAAGGCAGTCGTCCAAGTAAGGATATATTTGTATTCCTCTTTGTCTGCAAAATGCAATTACTGGTGCCAGGCACTTTGTGAAGACCCTGAGCGCAGTAGATAAGCCAAAGGGCAGCGCAGAAAATTGGTAGTGCATTAAGCCAGCTTTGAATCTGAGGTATCTTTTGCATGTTTGTCTGATTGGGACATGCAGGTATGCCTCTTTTAGATCAAAAGTCACAAGCCAAGCCTTCTTGCCCAACATGGGCAGAGGCTGCTGTAGAGTCAACATTTTGAATTTTGGAATATCCAGGTATGTGTTTAGAATAGACAGGTCCAGTATTGGTCTTCAGGCTTTGTCTTTTCTGGGTACCAAGAACAGTCTTGAATAGAAAACTTGACCTTGCTCTGGTACTTGTTGAATGGCCCTCATGTCCATGAGGGATGAAACTTGTTTTTGTGCCTCTGCCCATTGATTGCGTGGCAGGTCTGGCATACCGTTTTGCCTTGGCAGTGTGTGAAAGTGGAACCTGTAGCCTTGTGAAACTATATTTAGAACCCATTTGTCCTGGGTGATCATGTGCCAATTTTGTGAAAAAAGTGCTAGCTTTCCCCCCAAAGGGGCTGCCAAAAAATAAGTGCTTGGTGCTGGAAGTGGAAAGTCATTGAGACGGTTTCCTGTATGGCTGTGATTTTTCCTCTCCGCTCTTGGAGGTAGAAGCACCCCACTGTTTAGGCCTGTATGAGCATTGGGGCTGTGATCTGCCTCTGGGGCATCTGTATCTTACCCTTTGTGGTCTGACACTGGAAAGGACCAATTTTTTCTAGGCCAGTTCCTGCTAAATCTGGGAGGCTGTACCTGCAAGAAATCCTTGACTGTTTGCATAGATTTAGCTTTGTCCTCCATTTTCTTCAACACCTCTTCTGCTTTAGCACCAAAGTATCATGCTGTAAAGGAGCGTCTAATAGTTTTGCTTTAACATGATCCGGCAAATTTTGTTCTATTAACCAAGCATGCCTCCTAATGACAGAACCTGTAACAGCAGCCCTGTAGGAGGCCTCAAGAGAATCAAAACCACATTGCAAAGTATGCTTTCCAACTTGTTCAGCTGCATGCAATAAATCCTGCATTTCTTTATTGTGTGCACATTCTGTATTTGCTGACATTTTCTGTTTAAGTAAAGACATAAGATATTGCTGATACTTAAGCATATGAAATTGGCAATTTAAGGCTCTTACAGCCAAGGTAGCAGAGGTATAAATCTTTTGGCCCCATCTGTCTAGGGCCCTAGAATCCCTGTCAGAGGGGATAGGTTTTTTTGCAGTAGAAGCCTTGACCCCTTTGGGACCCTTAGAGATGGTTTCTGGGTCAGCTGCAGGGTTCTTAGAGAACTTTATGTGAATCAGGAACCCTGTAGTATCTGTCTGGCTTAACAGGGGCTGGTGGTAAATAGTCTGGAGAAAAACTGGACTCTGTAAATACATCATCTACAATGTCTAAAACAGGTGGGATAGCAAGGGGCCTGTGCTGGGGCAATAAAAAGAAATCTCGGTGCCTTTTCCTGGATTCTGAGTAATCTTGGCTCTCTCAGTGGAAATGCTCCCTCATAGTGTGCAGTGTTTCCCCAAAAGAATAATCCTCAGGAGGAGAGGCTGAAGGGATAGATTCTTCAGCATCAGAATCCTCATAGGGAGGAATAAAGTAATCCTGTTCAGAGAAGGAATCAGAGGAAATGGAAACCTAGTCTGAAGATTCATATTCTAACTCTTGCCTAGGCCTCTTTTCTTGAGGGGGATGTGAACCCCTGATCAAAGTAATAAGGTCTTCAGCCATTTTAAGCATCTGTTTTTTAGGCATGGAGGCCTGTCCAGGTGAATGCTGTACTTGTTTCTTTGTCTTTAGAGCTGCTTTAGTCTTTGCCTTTGTAGCTGAAGTAGGTTTCACATATAACTGTGTAGGCCTGAAAACACCCTCAGAAGCCGATGCCTGCTCAGCGGCTCCGGACCCATCTGAAAGAATAGTTAAGTGTCCAATACCTTGAGTTTCCAGAGGCCCAGTCGGCTCCACGTGGGAGTCGGAAGCAACCTGTGGTTCTGAGGTAGCGGGCATCAGGGGCTGCGAAAGCACCTCACTGAGAACCGGCGAAAGGCCTAGAAGAAGCCTCGTCGTCGGTTTTGGATCTCAGATGCCTGTCCTTTTCTTTTTCTTTTCATTTTTTGTAAACTCCGGTAGTCGGCTGATCCGACGGCATTATAAAATTAAATCTTCTGCCAAAGTAATGAAAAGGAAAATCGTACTGACGCTTAACAGTGTGTTGATTAAATCTAGCACAAAACTGACAACTAGCAACGTTATGGTCAAGGCCTAGGCAAGGAATACAGTAAGAATGAAAATCCTTATGAGGTATTTGCTTCCCACAAGAAATACAGTTATTAACTTTTTCTGACATCGGTCTGGAGCAAGAAAAAAGTTTCCCCAATGGGGTACTTAGCTTTAATGAAGACTTCGGATCTGAAATTCGAATTTGAAAACTTCAGGAGTCGGCTGACCGGCACTTGCGAACTGGTTTTGCTTCGGGCACCGCGCGGCAAGAAAGACTGAAGAAAATGGCGTCGGCTGCAACTTATATTCCCCTGGCGCACTGACGTCAGGGAAGAGACGACAGCAACTGACGCCGTACCTAGACTTTGGAACTCAGGCCGACTGCGGGTAGCCTGCCAGCAGGATATCCCAATTGTAATGACTGCAACAGTGAAACACGATGAACATCTGGTAAAGCCTAGTTCTGCACAATTTTTGTGAAAGCACACATTTTTCTAAAGTATGTTCTTTTACCAGTATTTCACATCATGATTAAAACCTGCACAGACGGAGCATACTGTGATGGTGTATGCAGGCCCAAGAAAGATCATAACAAAAATAAATGTTTATATATTTTTGGCAGGAATCTGCGTTACCATATTAGCACATACTCAGTTTCTGAGTATATGCAGTAAAGGAGAAACAACTCCAAGGAAAATCTCACACAGGAACAATACAACCACATATTACAACCAAACTGTTACTTTAAAAATAGAACACAAGACACCTTACTAAATCAGTAAAAAAATGAAGGGAAAAGAACAAGTAACTGCTTTCTTACACTGACAACTTCATAAGCAATGTCATCAATGGGGAAGGGGAGAAGGAGTTCCAACCAGCTAGAAAAAATGTAACAAGAAAAGATGCACATTGGGACGTGGCCAAGATGAGCACTGAGTAGCAGGACTTCTTTTCAGCTCTGCCTCTTCAGAACTTTTATGACAGGATTTTTTGAATATAACTATTCAAACTGCAGTTATTTCTACATCTCTGGATTCTTCTAAGCCTATATTTGGGTAGTATTCAAAACATTTTTCAATTTTTATATTTTTTCCTGTCAAAATTACAAGGGATAATTTTCTGTCATCTGAACACAATATGAGCTTCACAAAATCTTCGGCTCAAGAAACCGCTATAAAGAAAGAGCTTCAATCTTTATTGTCAGGCAGTCAAGAATTGTCAACAAAAATAGATAAAATGGACTTGAAATTAGACAATTTTAAAAAGAAATGTTCTCAACAAATGGAAATTCTTCATGAAGATCTTAAACAACAGAAACAACAGATAACAGGAATAGAATCAGCACTAAATGACATGGACAGCAGGATGCAAGAAGATGAACATAACACAACATTTTCTTTTAAAACAAAAAAACAAAATACCCTTCTTCAAACAAAAGTAGATGATCTGGAAAACAGACCACGCAGAAACAATATTAGGATCTTTGGTTTACCTGATAACATAGAAGAAAATAATATGTAGATATTCTTAACTTCTTGGTCACCTGAGATTTTGGAGCTCCCTGAATCTCCAGAACGTTTATATACAAACTGGTGTCGATAGGGGACCACAGGCCTTGGAATGTCCTTCCCGAACAATGCCCCCCGCAAGTTGGGAGGCATCCGTGGTCACTGTGGCTTGGACAGGAACTGGAACAAAAGGTCATCCCTCCAGAATTTCCGGAGAATGCATCCACCAAAAAGGGACAACCTGCAGACTCGGCCGAGGTGTATTGGATGCGACAACGGAAGATCCAGCAGGGATCACTGCGCCACTAGAGTCCACTGTAGTACTAGCATATGTAATCGAGCACACGGAAGAAGTGTTATGGTCGCCACCATAGAACCTAGGGCCGTCAAAACCGATTTTGCTGAGGGAAGGTGAGAACAGTAGATGAAGGTAACATACATCCTTAGGTTTCGAACTCTCTCCGTGGTCAGGAAGATTTCTGTCTGTAGCATGTCTATCCATGCCCCTATGTATTCTATCACCTGGATAGGATTCAGTAGAGATTTGGTTGTGTTGATTGTAATCCCTAAGTGGAGTGCAAGCTTTAGGAAATAATTTCTGGTCCGACACAGTAGACGCTTGGTGGGAGCAGTAAGGAGGCAATCATCCAGGTAAGGGTAGACCTGAATCCCCTGAAGCCTCAGGTGAGCCGCTACTACTGTCATCACTTTGGTGAACACCCTAGGGGCTGTGGTGAAACCAAAGGGTAGGGCTCGAAACTGGTAGTGATAGGCTCCTAACCGGAAGCGGAGGAACCTCCTGGAGCTTCTGTGCACCTTTATGTGATAGTAAGCATTTTTGGCAACTGATAGGTACAGAGTAGATAGGTCCAGAATGGGCCTTAAGTCCCCCATTTTCTTTGGCACCAAAAAGAACCTGGAGTAGATGCCCGATCTGGACTGATCTGGGGGGACGGGTTTGATGGCTCATTTCTCTAGCAGCTTGGATATTTCCACTGCTGCTGCCTCCCTTTGCGTGGGTGGTACGTCTGTGAGGTGTTTGAAAGGTTTGGGAGGAACCACAGATGGGCTTGAGTATCTTCTGGAAATTATCTGAAGCACATGATGGACTGATGATACGTACTCCCATGCAGTCAGGTGCAATGTCAGGCAACCCCCAACTACCTCCAGAGCAGAGCAGTCGGGCAACCCCTCAATGTTGCTGCGCGCCGGGCCTGTCCAAGAAAGGTTCTTGAGACCCAAAATTCCTCAGACCCCCCTCTGCCTCTGGGCCGGCATCTATCCTGTCCCCCTCTGCCTCTAGGGGAAGAAGAGCCCTGAGTGTCCCGGGAATACTGAGACTTCCAGAACCATATCTTCTTTTGCCATCACTGATTCTGGGAAAAGGATCTTTGAGGGTTCGAGTAGCGAATTCCGACGGCAGACAGTGTCTTCCTGTCTTTCTCACTCTGGGCCAAGGTGTCTTGGACGGTCTTATCAAAAAGGGTAGAACCATCATAAGGGGAGTTTGCAAAATACGGCTTGAAGGGTTCTGTGAACTAACATAATCTGAGCAAGGCGTTACGCCTCATAGACACGCCGGACCCAGATGCCCTAGCCACTCCTTCAGTAGCATGTGAGAGGAGTAGCATGGATGTGTTTGAAACCGCTGTCAAATAGCCATCCTTGTAGAGAACGTGGCTCTGTCCTCCTGCGACATGGACTTTGGGGGAGACTCAGCCAGTTCCTTAACTAGGTCGCCCTACAGTCTTCGTAACGTGGGCCAGATAGTTCAGCTCCCTGATAGAAAAGGTTTCTAACACAAACCCGCTTCCCTGGGCGGTCCATCATCCTAGACTCACAGTCAGAGGGATGAACCGAGGAACTCACCTGGGCTAGATCCTTTTTGGTGGTTGCTGCTACCACCATAGCGTCTACAGGGGACCTTTTATTCTACGCTGTCTGTGGGGGGGCTCAAAATTTTGTCTGGACGTTTCTGGATTGGTTCCACAGTGTCCGGCTCCTTCCAAGCCCGCGAGGTAACCAAGTCCACCAAGGGAATCTGTGGGAGGGGACACCCAGGAAGTAGACGGGCCAATGCCGAAAGCCTCCAGGAACACAGATTCGTCCGAGAAAGGTTTTGGGGTTGACCAACCACCCCAACTGGCGTAAGATTTCTGGGAGGCGATCTGGGGAAACCTTCCCTGTCATCCAAATCCGTGATCTCATTGTGGGACTCGGGGGAGTCCAAGTGCCTCCTCTTGCACATATGCTTGCGAGGTGGGTCTCTGGTGGAGCTCTCCGGGGGGAACTCACAAGCAGTTTTGTTCCTCAGGGGGAATCGCCTGGGGTTCCTCGAGCACGGGCTGTCCCTCAGGTAAAATGATGGGATTCATACACAAAACAGAGGGAGTCTGGGCGGAGTCCGACGATATAGTCAGGGGCCTCGATCCAGTGAAGAGAACCTTTTCTACCATGTCGAATGCCGAGACAGAATGAGCTTCCTGGGACACCAGTTAGGGAACCGCTCTCCCCGGATCCGACGTGAGAATCAGAGTTGGGCCCGAAGTAGAGGAGCTCCGGGGGTCTTGACCCGACAACGACGGACCCGATGGAAAAACGTTTCACTCCCTCGGATCTGACACCCAGGCTTCGGCTCCGTGAGCCAATCAGATCCAAACTGGTTGGATCCCACACGCTCCAGGTAGCTGCCAACGTCGAGGAGATGGGCACAGTCAGCACCGACCCCCTAATTAAAGCCATCCTCGGATCAATGAACTGCAAAACCAGGGATCAGATCGGAGAAGGAGATAATGGAGTGAAGAAGGGAAGCGAGCACCCCCTCCAGAGGGAGAAGGGGCTGGCAAGACTCCCATCTGAATTTGTGTGCGAATGAACCTCTGCATCATTTTATCCATGTCGACTTCAGACAGGCTGCGGGTGGACCGCGACGAAGCCATGGACTACGACCTAGCGGATCATGGAACCGAGGCTCTAGATGGTGGTCATGGCTCCTTCGGCTCCGGAGAAAATGTAGGAGATTGGAGCAGAGGGGAGTCACGGTGCCTAGACTAACTCTTGGTGGGAGTTTCTGACTGAGCTGAAAGGTCCGGGGACTTCTTTCTTTTCTCAGGACGGTGCTTTCTGTCCTTCTCTCTGCCTTTTCTGCACTCTGCTTCTGCAGGCTTAGAAGGGGGAGGGAGAGTCCCAGCCTGGGAGGGAAGAGAAGGAAGAACAAGAGAAGAAAAGGGGCCACAGCAACCGCTGTGACCGAAGAAGATGAGGCGGCCACCTCAGTAGTAGGTAGCAGGCCTTTCAGGGCGAGCAGGTTAAAGCCTGCGCAAATAGCACAGTCTGTGCTCAAATGGGCCGCACCCAAACATATCACGCAAAGAGTGTGGCCATCAGCGGGTGACAATTTGTGGCCACTCTCAGTGCACCTCTTAAACACTGGCTTAGGATCTGCCATGTCCCAACACAAAAGACTTTGTAACAATTTTAAACAAGTTATTGAAAACTATTTTTTCTGCAACACATGCCACTCACCACACAGAAAGCTGAGCGGGGAGGGGAAGACAACTATACACTAGCTATCTAACTACCTAAAACTTAACAAAAAAGCTAAACCTTGACGCACCAGCAAGGGGAGGATAAGAGGGAACCTACACTGACAAGAACGCACACTCAAAAAGCACTAATAATAGCAACAGATCCGACTCACAACTCGGAGTTCATATCACGATACTTAGGCTAGCCGTGGCAAATGAGATCTGGTGGTTGAAAGGTAGTGGTGGTGCATTATGGGTAAGGGGAGGAGCTTGGAGCTCAGAGCAGATGCTAGTGAAATTGCTGGCTCGGATCCGATACGGATCCGGTACCCACAGGTTGAAGATCAAATGAAGTAAAAAACTTCAGATTCAGTCTTATATACAAGAATTATCTCATATTGCATTCCTAGTTTATAATGTTACTTTGATATGCTTTAATAGTTCTAAGAATGTACGTTTTACAAGAGGTTTATATCACGAAGTAATAGCCTAGACTTTAATGTATAAGGCATATCATTAAAATGTAAGTTTGTATATATTTTGGGCAGAAGCAGATTAGTTGCTTCTACTAGATTGGAGGTCAATTTGAGTGATATATGTCACTCAAATTAGGAGTTTTAAACTCCAGGTGGGTTTTAGGTAGATATTTTGTCTTGAGTTTATGTTATAATTTTATGTTAATATTTTCTCAGATGTTCACTATTTTCTATGTAGGTGGAAATGATCTGAATGCACTTTTTTTGGATAGTATTATTACACAGTCACTGTGTAACTATTAATAGCATTCCTTATGGTTATATAGTAAAATATTATAAAAGCCAGCATGTCTTATTAAACAAACAATTCTCAATGATTTCTTTAAAATGTATATCAATCAATATTAATGGTTTAAATAATCCAAACAAGAGAAGATTTTTTAAATAAATATCTTAAGTTACATGGATCTCAGTTAATATTTCTTCAAGAAACCCATTATCTGATGACATTTCCAAGATTGATACCAAATCTTATAAAATTTTAGTTAGCTCTCAGCATTCTCAAAAAAAGGGGGAGTTGCTATTCTATGGAATAACACATTACCCCTACCTAAAATAATAGACATATATAAGGATAATAAAGGAATATTGTGTTCAGTTATTATAGAGTTTAATAATAAAATCTTTACTCTAGTCAACATATGCTGGATCCCTGGCATTGGCTCAAACATAGCGAAACAGCATTTAGACGCTATTGCACAATTTTCTAAAGGTAATATTATATTAGCTGGAGACTTCAACTGTACCTTAGATAACAAAGACTCTAGTAGTAATGGTAAAAGAAAAATTTCAGCAACAGCTAAGTTATTAAAGGAATTTTCATACATTTTTATTGAAAGATAACAATTATGCGGATTCTAAATCACTGTTTTATACCTTCTATTCACATAGACATAACTCCTACTCAAGAATAGCTACAGTTTTAATTTCTAATAACTTAATTGATTCTTTAATTAATACAAAAGAGATCTCATGTCCTCTATCAGATCATAATTCTATAACTTTTGATATATTTGTTAATTCTAACTGTAATGTTCAGATAAAGAGAATTCCTTCTTACACTGCAAAGCTAAAAAACTTTAATGATTTCATTCTTGCAGAAATACAAAATTGCATAGAGCTTAACATCACAAATGGTACATAGGTTCATAGGTAGGTACTAGGCTATCAGCCCAAGGGCCTATGTAAGCCTAGGCAGCAAGATTCCATGGTTTACGCCACCCAAGAAAATTATTTTCCTGTGCCACTGTCGAGCAGAGACACAGAAGTGATCCCCGGGGTGTATTTCCTATTTCCCATCCACTCATCAAGATTTTTCTTGAAGAGTGCTAATGAAGAACTTTGCTTGACATAGATGGGTAGTTTGTTCCAGAGTATAGGAAGTCTCTGGGACAGGAATCTATCCCTCTAGCATGTCCTGTTTATTGTGGTGACAAGGTTTAGGTCCCTAGAACGTGTAGCTCGGAGGGATTGGGATTTCTTTAGGTGTAGCATGTCCAAGAGCTCTGGGTTTGACATAGCTTTCTATGTTAAGCAGAGATCACCTCGGAGTAGATGATATGCTACGGAGTAAAGCTGGAGGCTTTTGAGGCAGTCAGTGTAGGGCATTTGTTTGAGGCCAGTAATCCTCTTTGTGAGGTAATTCTGTGGCCTTTCCAGCTGCTGCAGATGTCTTGTGAGGGACATTCCAAAAGGGGGCAATATACTCTATAATGGGTCTAATGAGTGTCGAGTAGAGGGGAACAATGACCTCTTTTTTCCTGGATGAGAACCCTTTTATGATGAGGTGTGCCACGTAGAAGGACTTCCTGACTACTGTGGCGATGTGACTATCAAAAGAGAGACTACTGTCCACCTGGGTCCCAAGGTCTCTTATCACTCACTCCGTGTTAAGTAGATTGCTGCCTATGTGGTAGTTCATGGGTGCAGAGTTTTTACCAAAGGGGATGGCAGTGCACTTTTTGGCATTGAGCTTGAGGCCATGGCTCTGACACCAGGTATAGTACAGTTTTGTACCTACCATAAATGTAGATGTCTGAACAGGATAGCATCTGCAGTCCTTACAAATGGGTTGTCCTGTCGTCAGGCAGCCCTTCGGTCGGCCGGATTCCAAAGTCTGGGTCTGGCCTCGGCTGGTGTCGCACTTCACCCGACGTCATCTCTGCTGGTCTTCGGGTATAAAGGCATCAGCCGACACCATTTTCCTCAGTGTTTCTTGCCCCAGATGCCAGTTGCCCTCTTGGAAAGCTAAATGTTTGGATAAATGCCAATGTTTCCAAAAAAGTAGAAGGCAAACACAAAAAATAAGCATGTATGTACATATATACAAACAAATACACCATAAGAGATCCCCCCCAGCTAGCTATTAGGTGGGTAAATACCCTAGGAGTACCACAGAGGGGAAGGAGGGAGGGTAATCCTGACTGCAGATGCTATCCTGTTCGGACATCTACATTTATGGTAGGTACAAAACTGTACTATGTCCTTCAAGGATGCATCTGCAGTCCTTACAAATGGGTAGAATACCATAGCCAAACTAGGGGAGGAGGAAGAAGAATTATGGTGTAGTTAGGATCCCTTGCAAAACAGCAGTGGCAAACCCTGCTCGGGATCTAGAGTATAGAGGTAAGTTATAACGCTTGGCAAATGTATGCACGGAGGTCCAAGTAGCAGCCTCAATAATGTCCTTGGTAGCCACTCCTCGTAAGAAAGCTGTGGTAGTGGCTGTAGCCCTTGTAGAATGAGGCCTTATGTTCTGTGGAATTTGCTTTCCATGGTAGGAGTAACAGAATCTTATGCAATTTCCTATCCACTTGGAGATTGTCTGTTTGGAAATTGCTTTTCCTTCCCTTCCTGTTGCATAAGCTACTAGAAGCTGGTCAGTTTTTCTATTGCCCTTGGTTCTGTCCAGGTAGTAGCGCAACTGTCTATGTACATCCAAGGTATGCAGCAGTCTTTCCCCTGTTCTGTGGATTGGGAAGAAGGTAGGTAGGTGGATTGCCTGGTTTAGAGACACTCTGGATACCACCTTAGGCATAAATGTAGGATTAGTTCTCATGGACACTCTATCTTGATGGAAGATTAGGAAGGGTTGTACTGCCATTAAGGCCTGTAGTTCAAACCCTTCTTGCTGAAGTAATTGCCAGTAGGAAAGCAGTTTTCCAGGATAGGTGTTGAAGATCTGCTGTTGCTGCTGGTTCGAATGGAGGGAGTGTCAATTTTTCTAGCACAAAGTTCAAGTCCCATGCTGGTAATGGTGGTTTCCTAGGAGGTTTTACATTCTTGATTCCTCTGAGGAACTGCCTGAGTAGAGGATGTGAGAAGACAGGGGATCAAGCTGTATTCTGCAGAAATAGCTGATGCATGTATCTTGATGGAGGAATAGGACAGGCCTGTATGGAGAAGCTCTGCCAAATACTCCAGGATGTTGGCAATATCTATCTTTGACACATCTTTCCTTCTTTCAGTACTCCAAATGACAAACCTTTTCCATTTTCCTGCATAGTTCCTTCTTGTTGAAGGTCTGCGGGCCTCAAGGATAATGTCTTTAACCCTTTGGGATAAATCTGGGTTAGTTGCTCCTATGTAATGTTCCAGGCAGTCAGTTGCAGAGTTTTCAGGTTTGGATGCAGGATGTTGTAGTCGCTCTGAGTTAACATCAAAGGAATCAGGGGTAGTGTCCACGTTTCCCCCCGAGACATGCTCCTCAGCAATGGATACCAATGTTGTCTTGGCCAGTTTGGAGCTATCAGAATTATCCTTGGACGTTCCTCTTTGATTTTCAGTAGTACCTTGTGCATCAAAGGAAGAGGTGGAAATGCATATGCTGTCAGGCCTTTCCAACTGAAGGATAGAGAGTCCACCTTCCAAGCAAGTGGGTGGTATGTCCTTGTGCAGAATTTCTTGAGCTGGTGATTGAGTGGGGATGCGAATAGGTCTATTTGTGGCATTCCCCATTTCTTTGTGATGGCCTTGAAGATGTCCGGGTGTAGCATCCATTCGTGAGCATCCGAGGTAGTTCTGCTTAACATGTCTGCTAGGATGTTTTCTTTTCCCGGTACAAATATTGCCTGTAACTGAATGTTGTAGCTCAGAGCCATATTCCATAGGTCCAGAGCCATTCGACATAGGGGTATGAATGAGTGCCTCCCTGTTTGTTGATGTACCACATGACTGTGGTGTTGTCTGTCCTTATCATCAATTGGCCTTCTTTGAGGAATGGTCTGAAATTCTGGATTGCTAGTTTTACTGCCAGCATTTCTTTTTGATTTATGTGCAGGTGCAGCTGATCTGGAGTCCATAAGCCTTGAATGCATTTGTCCAGCATGTGGGCCCCCCAACCTAGGTCTGAGGTGTCCGTTGTGATGGTTTGGCTTGCTTGAATGTTGTGGAAGGACAAACCTGGGTTTGCCTGGCATGCTTGAGCCCACCATAGGAATTCTTGTTTCAGGCATGGGATTAGTGGTATTTCGGTTTCTAAGCTGTGCCTGTGTTGAGACCATAAATTCTTTAGGTACCACTGTAGCTTTCTCATATGCAGTCTGGCATGGGGACCAGGATTATGCAGGATGCCATGAAGCCCAAGGCCTGCAGTACTTTCCTTGCTGTTAGTTTGTTCTGCTTTGTTAATGCCAAGAAGTAAAGAGGAAGTTGTTCTTGTTTTTCTGCAGTTAGGAATGCCATCTGTTTTACTGTGTCCAATTCTGCACCCAAGAATGTTCTTGTTTGGGATGGTATCAGTCTTGACTTTATTAAATTGACTGTGTATCCCAGGGCTTGTAGTAAGCAAATGACTCTTTGTAAGTCTTGTGTCAGCTTGCTTTTGTTGTCCGCTTGTATCAGGCAGTCGTCCAGGTATGGGTAAATTTGGATTCCCTGTAGCCTGCAATGAGCGATTACTGATGCCAGGCATTTCGTGAACACTCTGGGCGCAGTAGATAAGCCAAAGGGCAATGCTGAGAATTGATAATGCTCTGATCCTGCAAGAAATCTGAGTATCTTCTGCAATTTGGTCGTATGGGGACGTGCAGGTATGCCTCCTTGAGATCTAGAGTTACCAGCCAACACTCCTTGCCCAGCATGGGAAGAAGTTGCTGTAGGGTCAGCATTTTGAATTTTGGAACAATGATGAATGTGTTTAAAGCGGACAGGTCGAGAATAGGTCTCCAATTTTTCTCTTTTCTAGGTACTAGGAAGAGTCTGGAGTAAAATTTGCCCTGTTCTGTAGGTGGTACCCTTTCCACAGCTCTCATCTTTGTTAATTGAGCTATTTGTTTTAGAGCTTCTGTCTTTTGATTTGGTGGTAGGTTTGGCATTCCACTTTTTACTGGTAAGGTGTGGAAATGAAACCTGTAGCCTTGGTCTATAGTTTGCAAAATCCACTTGTCTCTTGTGATATAGTGCCAATTTTTTGAAAATAAGGCTAACTTTCCGCCTAAGGGTGCTGCTATTTGTTCCCTGGTAGGCGGTGTCAGAGCCAAGTCACTGTGATTGTCCTGTTGCAGTGGTAGTGGTTGTGTCTGTGCCTCGTTGGTTATTGCCTTGCCACTGACGTCCTCTATAGGCACCTCCTCTGGATTGATTTCTGCCTCTGGAACGTCTATTCCTGCCTCTCTGAGATTTAGAGGAGTCTGGAAAGGACCAATTTTTGGAAGGCCAGTTCCTGCTAAACCTTGGGGGCTGAACCTGTAAGAAATCTTTAACTGTTTGTACAGATTTTGCCTTCTCTTCCATTTTCTTCATTACTTGTTGGGCAGGAGGACCAAATAGACTGACCTTATCCATAGGAGCATCTAATAGCTTTGTTTTAACATGATCCGGCAAGACCTGCTCTTTCAACCATGCATGCCTTCTTATAACTGTGCCAGTCATGGCTGATCTAAATGAAGCCTCCAGTGCGTCATAGCCACATTTTAAAGAATGGTTACTAACCTGCTGAATGTTATTCACCATTTCTAAAACATCTTTCTTATCTAAGGAATCATCAGAGGACAGTTTCTTAGTTAACTGATCAAGCATAAACTCTTGGTATTGGATCATATGAAACTGACAGTTCAAAGCTCTAGCTGAGAGAGTAGCAGAGGTGTATACTTTTTTACCCCATCTCTCTAAGGACCTGGATTCCCTTTCAGAAGGGAGAGGGTTTTTCGCTGAGGTCGAAGCTACTGCCTTAGGCCCCTGGGAGATATACAAGGCTCCTCTTGCAGATCCTGAGACTAAGTGGTGATGAGTGTCTGGTACCCTGTAAAACCTATCGGGCTTGGCAGGGGCTGGAGGTAAAGTATCAGGAGCAGTGCAATCATCATTAAATGCATCATCCACAACAGGAAGAACTGGAGGTATAGCTAAGGGCCTATGTTGCGGTAAGTGTAGAAAGGTCCTAAGCCTTTTTCTTGAATCTGAGAAATCTTGTCCCTGCCATTGGAATTGCTCTCTCATGGCATGTAAGGTTTCCCCAAAGGAAAATTCCTCTGGTGGAGAGGCAGAAGGTATAGATTCTTCAGCATCGGAATCTTCATAAGTAGAAAAAGGAGCCTCTGGATGGTCTGTATTGTCTGAATCATCAGAAGAGTCATCTGAGGACACTGGCTCAGGGGCTCTGCTCTAGGTCTCTTTTCTGGAGGTTGAGAGGCCCTGTCTGGGTGAGATTGGGATCCCCTTATTAAAGAGATGAGATCCTCTGCCAGAGTAATCATTTGGGAACTGGAACTGGGCCTGTGAGAGGGGGGCTTAACAGGCACAGACTTAGCAGTTTTGGCTGCTTTAGCCCTGGCAAAGGCCTTTATAGACATGGCTGCAGGAGGCCTAGCAGCACCACGTGCTGGGGTAGAGACATCCAAAGGGATGGTGTCCGATAATTCTAGAGAAACCACATTAGTAGGCAAAATTTCAGAGGCCGATTCAACTAGGGTAGCAGGGGCCTCGGTAGTAGTCATGGATTCGGCTGAAGATTGACCCGTTTGCTTGATTTCGGCCGAAACAGAGACACTCGCGGTTTGCTTAACCGTGGTTTCGGCCGAAACCGCGGACCGCGAGTGTCGGTCTTTTTCTTTGCGTTCTTAACAATTTGAGAAGTCGGAGGATCCGACGGCATAATGTACGCAAAATCTGAGCCGAAAAACTGTTCAGCAAACTCCGACCGACGCCTAAGCGTTCGTCGGTTGAAGGAAGCACAGGCTAAACAGGCTGCTACGTCGTGGTGTGGGCCTAAACAAGGTAAGCAGTAAGAGTGGAAATCTTTATGAGGTATTTGTTTCCCACAAGTTAAACAGTTATTCACTTTTTCTGACATCGGCTGAGGCAAGAAAGAGTCCCCAACGGGGTACTTAGCTTTTTAGAAGTCTTCGAAGTAGTATTCGGTAGTAGTAATCTCTGGATCTGACCGACCGGCACTTGCGAACAGCTTCTGCTTCGGGCGCCACACGGCAAGAAAGACTGAGGAAAATGGCATCGGCTGATGCCTTTATACCCGAAGACCAGCAGAGATGACGTCGGGTGAAGTACGACACCAGCCGAGGCCAGACCCAGACTTTGGAATCCGGCCGACCGAAGGGCTGCCTGACGACAGGACAACCCATTTGTAAGGACTGCAGATGCATCCTTGAAGGACATCTGTCTCAGTGAGGCCCTTCTGTAGGATGTCCACATCATTTGGGGACTTGACTATGGCTCCTAGTTTGCAGTCATCTGTGAACTACATTAGCCAGAGGCCTTCTGTGTTAGCCTGTACTTCAGAGAAGTAGATACCAAACAGGAGAGGTCCCAGGACGGAACCCTGTGTTACTCCACTTGTAACTGCTTTGAGGTCAGATTTGGAGTCTGCAACTTTTACAGTGTGGGTTCTGTCAGTGAGCCAGTTGGCAACCCATCTTGTGACGTAGGGATTTATACCTAGTTAAGTGAGTTTATCTATAATTCCAGAATGGGGGATGGTGTTGAAAGCCTTGGCGAGGTCAAGATAGGCTGTGTGAACCACTTTACCCTTATCCACGGCTTTGGTGACTGCCTCAAAGAAGTTTATCAGGTTCAGGAGGCATGATCTGCCTTTCACAAACCCGAACTGGGTGGGGTCCAGAGTTTGGAGGTTACCAATGTCTTTGTTTATGAGTTCCATGATACGTTCCATGGCCTTGCAGACCAGGCTCGTCAGGCTAATAGGTCGATAGTTCCCGGGATCAGTGGTGGCTCCCCCTTTGTGCAGTGGGATAACTGTTGCTGTGCGCCACTCAGAGGGCACAAAGCCTGATGCAAGGCTATTATTGAACATGGTGCTTAAGTGGGGAGCCAGTTCGTTCTGAAGTTTGTGTAAAATGCAGCCTGGGATGTTGTCCGGTCCCATGGATGCTGTGTTTTTGGCTTTAGAGAGTGCAGCTTTTACCTGCGTAGTTGTGATTACAGGGACTCTGCATTCTTCCTGTATAGATATGGGCCCTTTAGGAGGTGAGAGGCAGGTAAAGTTAGCACTGAACCTATCTGCCAGGATGTTGGCAATATCAGTTGGTTCTGTAATTTTTGTGCCTTTGTGCTGTAACTCAGAGCAGATATGGGTGTTGCCATCTAGAGTCTTGACATAGCTACAGAATACTTTGTGGTTGTCCTTGGATTTAATGGTGATTTTGTTTTCGTAGCTCATTATAAGGGATCTCAGCTTCTTACTGAGGCTGACCAGGGAGCTCCTCCACTCATGGGATTTTACTCCCTTTTGCAACAGTTTCTTCCTTCTGTTGTACAGTTTGTTTATGGCAGGGGACGACCAGATTGGCTTCCTTTTTTTGGAGGATAGCGTCTTGGTTCTGTTTGGGATAGCATGATCCATGCACTCGTGTAAGTGCTTATAGAGTGCATTTGTGTAGGATTCAGCAGTTGTAACTGTATTGTCTATCTGCATGGGTGTCATGAAGTTCACCACTTCTGTCTTAAGAAGCATGAAGTTGACTTTGGAGAAATTTTTTACTGTGGTTTCCTTAATGAGGGGTGGGGATGGGATGTGGATATCAAGGGGGATAAGCTTATGGTCGGATCGGAACAACAAGGAGTTGACTTCAGGTATGGAACACCAGTCATTCATGGTGGTAATGACTACATCTAGGATATTGTTGCCCCTGGTGGGGGTGTGGATAAGTTGATCTAGGGCATCAGAGTTTATGAATTTCAGAAAGAGTTGAGCTAAGGAGTTGGTACACGAGTAGTTTTCCCAGTTAATGGTGGGGTAGTTGAAGTTGCCCATTATTAGGGGTTTGGTTGAACCCTAATATTTTCAGTACATCAAGAAAAGAGGAGTGGGAATCCTGGGGCATGGTGGGGGATCTGTAGCAAGCTACAATTTGGATTGCAGTTTTGCCCAGAGTTAGTTGCACTTGGATAACCTCGGATGCATTATGCTGAGCAACTAGCCTGGAGGTGTGGATATCCTTAATGAATATGGACACACCTCCGCCTTTGGTGTTTCGATCCAGGTTACATGGCTGAAAAGTGTGGTATGAGTTATAGCCTGGTAGTGCAGGGGTGCTCTCTGGAGCCTTGAACCAGGTCTCAGTCACTTCACAGATATCGATGTTCTCCATTTTAAGGAGTGTCTCGAATGAATGCATTTTGAGATTTAGACTTCTAGCATTGAGTAGCATTACCCTCAGTTTTTGCTTGCCTGTTCCTGTTATGGTGGTGAATTTGTTATTTGAACCCTGCCTAAAAAAGGCACTATAGGGGCAGCAAGAGCCTTAGCCAGTATCCGGAATCCCAGGGGTGACAGGTGAGGGCCATCTGTGGCAAAGCATCGTGGTCTGTCGACTATGTCATCCCAAGCAAACAGATACTGCATCCCCTTAGAATGACACCAGAAGCTTAACCAATTGTTGAAGTCAATCATTTTGTCCTTGTACTGCAGTATCATTCTGGGCAATTGCAGAATGCTACTCAGGGCTAGGGTCATACCTGCCTGGGCTACAACATCGGAGAGCTCTTCCATGTCTCTTTTCATGTAGCCCAGGGAGGTACGTCTCAGGTCATTCACACCAATATGGACAATGACAGAGTCATATTTGTACTTGTTGTGGAGTGACCTGAGTGCATGGGTTATGTGGCGGATCCTGGCACCCGACAGGCAGTTGACAGTAACCTCCTTGTTTAGCCTGGTGAGTGGGACATCAGTGTGCCTGACTAGAGTCACCTATGACTAGTGTGTTGGGTACATTGTTTTACCTTATTGGCTGTGGCTGAGTGGCACACTGAGTATGTGGGCTATATGTCATTTGGGATGTGCTGGGGGATGGAGGCTGCTTGCGTTTCTGCTTTGGAGGTCTCTGTTGCTTAGACAGATTATTATTGAGAGCCTCTGCGAATGTTTTTGTGTTACTATGTGTGGATTTTGGTGGTGTAGATTTAGTGAGACTATGTGATGAGTGTGGTGTGGTGCAAATGTTTACCTTCTCCTCATGACTGTCAAGTTCAGTCTTGGCTAGAGAGAGCTTTACCTCCAGTTTGGCTAGATAAGTGCATCTCTCACAGGTTGTAGTGTTGGGTGGTAGGAGGAGAGGGTTGTCTGTGTACATGAGGCAATTTCTACATTGCCTCAAGATGCCCAGATTCATCAGATAGACAGGAGAGAACACTGGGAGCTGACCCTTGGACATGCCTGAATAAAAAACTATTTTCCTATAGATAAGTGAGGAAAGTGAGTACAAGAGCTGTTTTTCTCTAAGCAAGTGAGAAAAGTAAGTACAAAAACTGTTTTCCTCTAGGTAATGAGGAAGATTGAGTGCTATAGTAATTAGTAGCTTATTTAGTGCTTACAAGTTCTGAACAAGTGCTGAGCATGAATAATCAAATTTAAGTGCTAAAACTAAGAATCTGTATCTGCACTAGACAAGTTACAGGACAGAAACAAGTACAAATGCAGGCTTTCAAATCAGAAAGTTGAGAGAGATGGAAGATTGCCCTAACGGCCAATAACTACAATTTCCGGGCCAGAACCACTCCTTATGTGGTAGACATGTTAACTAGTGCTTACCACACCCACTGATAAGCTAGAAGGCTTCCCTCCAACACAGAAAGGCTTGGGGGGGGGGCTCAGAAGCTTACATACAGTCCTGGATACAGCAAATCTGTATCTGGAACACTAGTTACAGGAAAGGTAGGAAACAGGCTTACAGTTTTTTTTTTTTTTTTTTACAGAAAAGTAGCAAAAACAGTAGTAAAACAATTCACATGCAGTGCAAGCTAGCACACTTACGTATGCAGCAATATTAGACCAAACACAATTTAAAAATGCAATTAAATTAAAAAGGACTAAAAGCAAGTGCAGAAAGAGTTTATTAGGTAGAATGTGGTAAAGAGATGGGACTGGGGGAGTGTCCCAGATCAAATCTACAGTGGGGTGGACAACTGCAAAAGCCACCAAATTTATTAAACTACAAACCAAAAATACGGAGGGTGGGTGGGACTAAACAGTTTCATCAGAGCTCTAAGCAACAACTAACAGTACAAACTTTAAAACCAAAAAAATATACTCAGCTCTGTATATTTGCCGATCAGTCTCTCAGAATAGTGAGACAACAGTTTCAACAGAGATCTAAGCAACAATTAAACTCTATAACCAAAAAATATATACTCTGCTCTGTATATCTGCAGATAGTCTGTAAGACAGTCTCTCAGAACACAGGTTCCAGCAATCTGAATGCAGCTGTTACTATACCGACTGAAGAAACGGCAGAAAATGAGGGTGGGGTGGGGAAAACAGTTTCAACAGAGGTCTAAGCAACAACTAACAGTACAAACTTTAAAACCAAAAAAATATACTCAGCTCTGTATATTTGCCGAACATCTGAACTATACTTCTGGGATGCCCTAAAAGCCTATTTATATGGCAGAATCATTGACTGGTACAAAAAGAAAAAGAATTTATGGGACAAAGAACTTCAAGATATACAACCTAAATTAGACGCTTTCAAATTTAATGCTTTGAGAGACATGGACAAAAAAGACAAAAAGAAAGAAATCAATTCCTTGAACAATAAATACTTAGAATTTTAAATCATAAAATAGTGAATAATTTAGAAAAAAATAAGTTTATAAATTTTTCTACAAATCCTAGATCTCTGAGTATTCTAGCCAATAAAACAAAAAGGTTAAATAAATTTAACCATATTAATGAAATATATTCCCATAACAAAAAAGATGGTCTCAGGACTACACAACATATTAAATGAATTTAGAGAATTCTTTCTAAATACAAATCAATCACCTAAGGCAATAAATACTAAAGGGGAAATTGAACCATTTATTAATAAAAACACTAAGAAAAAACTAAGAGAAGAACAAGTAAATTTAATTGACAGGCATATATATTTTAAAGACATTCAAACTCAAATAACTAAACTTAAACAAAACAAAGTATCTGGTAATGATGGTGTTATCCCTGAAATTGATAAAATCTTGCCTACTAAAGCCTTAACATTGTTACATACTGTATTCATTATAGTCCAAGACAAAAATAATTTCCCCTTCATGGAAATATACTTTTATTTCTCCTATTCTGAAATCTAAAAAAGACCCTACTAAATGTTCTTCTTAAAGACCTATTTCCTTACTAAACACAGATTATAAAATGTCCATGTCCATATATGCAGAAACGCTTAAAAATTTTTTACCTAACTTAGTAGATGAAGACCAAACTGGTTTTATAATAAATAGAACTTCATATGATAACATTAAAAAAATAATCACTCTGATTGAAATCGGTGAAAAACTTAAATAACAACTTAACTCTAGTTAGCTTAGATATAAACTGTGCTTTCGATTCAGTTAATTGTGAATATCTATTCATTTTACTGGAAGAATTAAACTTTTCCAATAAATTTATCAATCTTATCACTCAACTATACAATGGTAGTCAAGCTTACATTAA
The DNA here is from genome assembly GCF_019279795.1 of Protopterus annectens. Lineage (NCBI taxonomy): Eukaryota > Metazoa > Chordata > Ceratodontiformes > Protopteridae > Protopterus > Protopterus annectens. The sequence goes on from NC_056748.1 coordinate 7,756,062, forward strand.
AATTGGTTCGAAAGTTTCCAAAATATATCTATTGTAAAAGGTACCAAACAAGGATGTCCTTTATCCCATCCTATTGTTCACTTTAATTATAGAGCCATGGGCAAATCTAATAAGATTTAATAGAGATATTCAAGGTTATAAATTAAGTTTTAATAAAACATCAAAAATTCAAATGTTTGCAGACATATTGATCACCCTTGGTGATAATAATGCATCTATACAATAACTTTTTAAAGATATGGAGTCCTTTCAAAAAACTTCAAGTCTTACATTTAATAATAATGAAACACAAATCCTTTTAGTTGGTCCAAAAAATTATAGTATTCAAGATGAATACAAAAAGTTTATATCCCAATCTCAACAAATAATTTATCTAGGTATAGTTATTGCTACAAATATTAAAGACACTATTCAAATAAATTACAATAAAAGTTGATCAATTATAGAAAGTTTAATTAATAAATGGAAAAAAAATCCTTTATGGACAAAAAAACTCTCAGTCAAAGATGAAAAATCATTTATTTGGATATTAAAAGATTATTTCTCCAACTACTCTTCTATTAGCTTTAAATTCAACTATATGTCTACTCTTAAAATCTTTCAAAAATTATATATTTAAATTTAATTTATATAAAAATTGGTTATTTCTTATTTTTCCCATAGCTTACACACATGGAGTTATATTCTCTACAGATCATTTTAAAATGTCTACTTCAACAGAAACATTTAATATTCTGGAATCAAATGATAAACAATCTTCTTCTTCTTCTTTTGACTTTTCCCAGTTAGAGGTCGCCACAGCGGATCACCAGTCCGCTCATGATTGGCAGTGGAGTTTTACAGTGTCGAGTTGCCAGCCCAGTGCCCAACCTTCCAGAAAAGGCACGCACACACACACACACACACACACACACACACACACACACACACACACACACACACACACACACACACAAAATCATACCTAGGGCCAATTTAGAGTGTCCAATCCACCTACAGCATGTCTTTGGGATGTGAGAGGAAACCAGAGGAAACCCATGCGACCACAGGGAGGACATGCAGACTCCGCACAGAAGGCAACCTAGCCGAGGATCGAACAGGAGAAACGCTTGCTGTGAGGCGGCAAAGCTAACCGCTGCACCACCGCGGCGCCCATCAAATCAAATGATGAACAATAATGAGTTGAAATCTATTAGTTTACTTATGGAAGATTATAAATTTGACTCATTATCATGGCTGGACTTAGAAGAAGCCAGAAAATATATTTTAGACAAATTGGATTTAAATTACCTCTTTTACAAAGAAATCAATTCCCAAACTAATCCACTATATGATGTTATCAACTCAACACAATCTTCCAGTTAAAAAAAATTGTCATATATCTACAGGGCAATTAAACTTGATTTAGAAACACACTCAGATAATTACTGGAATTTTTTTTTCTTTTACCAATAACTCTATCCCTTCAGAGAAAGACAAGTTAAATATTTTTCAATCAGCTAGTAAGACTATATCCTCACTTAAGTGGAGAATATTCACTTGGAGATTTTTACACAGATGATTCCTCACTCCAAATAGTACAAGTAAAACAAATAAGAAAACTGTTAATTGTTGGAGATGTAATACTGAAATGAATGCAGACTGGTCCCACATATTTTATGACTGTTTATATTTAAAGAAATGTTGGGAAGATGTTAACATATTTTTACAAGCAATCTTTACAGATAACTTTTCACTCTCTAAATCACTTGTTTTATTTAACACACCAGTTCCTGATAGTATAAAAGAAAATAAATACCCTTTGATTTGGCCTGTACTATCTGTTGCCAGGAAAACAATCACAGACAATTGGAAATCCAAGTCTGTACCTTCATTTCAAGAATTTAAAAATCTTCTCTTTGAAGTATCTAAGTTAGAAATGTTGACTATTAAAACCAGATCTGTTAGGAATACAACTTTATATAACCTGTAGAATAGCATACATGATTTATTAGAAAAATAATCAGATTAATACTAAAAATTTCATATCCACTAACTTAATTGTATCATTTGATTGCTATACAGTGAACATCTTTGTATATAGTTTTATCTTTCTTTTTATATCAGAAGTTTTCCTGATTTATCTTTTGTATTTCAAAATTGTTCTATTTCATGAAAATATTTATCTCAGTAATGATTTCAATAAAACTGTTTAAAAATAAAAGAAAAGAAGCACATTAATCATCTTCTAATACCAGTCTCACCCAGCAGCTCCTGCCACCACAGTCATACTCCACTGTAAGATCACTGCATACTTTGCGTGTTACCATACACAATCAAGATAATGGGCAGAACTCATACTCTGTGTACATACAAGCATGCACAAGCTCATACATACACACACTATGGTGTACTTTCAGCTTGTATGGTCCCTAGCTGTGCGCTTTAAAAAAAACAGTCATGTATTACTGACAGCATGTTGCTCTATTCATGAACAGTCTCCCACATTCTGTCTGAACTTACCACAATACATAAAATCCTACTTAGTTTTATGGTGTGGTCATTGCAAACATATCTGCTTTTTAAGACTTAGGAAACAGAAATTTCTAAATGACTTCAAGACATCTGTAAAAGATTATTTTAATAACGTAAAATATGTCAAAGTATTTTGTAAAACTGTTAAACACAAACCAAAAAGGAGGCACAGCAGTAGGTATGTGTTGTTTTTCTTCTTTTATGACTGTACACAAGAAGACGCAGCTAGCCCACTGGCACAGTAGTAACTGATCATTTTGGTGGGTCAATACACATGGCTCAGAGGTGGTTACACGAGTCACTGACCTGACTTTCCACATTGTGTAGGGGTGGGGAAAGGTGCGCCATCTGGTACACAACTGCAAAAGGGGAACACTTGGCAATGGCAGTTGTAATGTGGGTAAAGTACCAGATCTTGACTGCTCTAATCTAGGTCATACATTCCTGCAGCTTGGAAAATAGGAATATTTAACATAGACCATAACTCATAAAATACATTAAACTGTTTCCTGTAAACAGCTGGCAGAATCTAATGCCAATTTCCAGTGTTTATGAAATTCCCAAGACTACAAGACACACCCTCAAGTCTGTATGGAGAAACAGTGACCAAAATTAGCACATTAAACAGTGTTCCAACAGCACTGGCAATGACTGAGTGTGACAATCCTAATCTCTAATGCTAAACAATTAGGCAGATTTAAGACCATCTGTGAGCAAAAAGTACATAAAACAGGCTGGTGGCATAGAATTCATTCACACAGAATAGATGTGTAATATAGCACTACCAGCAACCTAAACACAATCAAAGATACCTTTGTATTTTCTGAAAATAAACCAAATACACAGTGAAGAAGAAATGCCACTGAACAGGCGCACACAGCAATGTGTCCATCCAAAAGTCTTCTTTCCAATGACAGAAAATCGTACATTCATATTATTTACAGCAGTACTGTAATATATTATACTATTCCAGAAAATTTTCTCTAAATTTTCCAGCTTTTCATAGCTTTGAAACTACTCTATACCACTTACATATACAGTGTCAGGAGCACTTCAGTTCAGTTTAATGCATTTCAGCTTTTTATGATGGAAAGAATTTTCTTTTGGAGTTCTTGTTTAAAGGTACATTTACAGAAATATGAAGAATTATGCATATCTGCATAATTAATAATGTATACAGTATTCAACATCTGTCAAATTGTGCAACTTAAACTGAAAGTATCAATGGCAATGTTCTCTAATATCATCTAAGACTTTGCCGGATGCTTTGTTACTGTTTAGGTGGTCTTTCAAGGAAAAACATAGCTAATTCAGTTGTTCTATGAAATATTAATATTGCATATCTTTATAACTACTGTAAAAAAGCAGCAAAATCTCCAGCATAGTGCATTATGCAAGGACAGTGCCAGTGTATTTTTCCTGTCTTTGACTATGACATTTCACAACACACCCCTCAATAACATGTAGCTCAGTAATGGAAATATGAATGCAAATATGAAATATGAATAACTGACAGTCGTTAATATATCCACAACAGTGCATCCTAAATTAACTACCTTGCTATCATTTGTTTAATAATAGCAAGTGTATGAAAGGACTAAGTGGAATAATCGATAAGGCACTTGGTTAAAGAATCCAGCTCCCACAAACAGCAAGACACCATAAGGCTATAGAAGTTAAAGGAAGTATATAAAAAGGTGCTACAGGTCTGACCTGAAATAAGCTATTATCAGTGGAATCAGCATTGACAAATTACTTCAAGAATGTAAAGGACAAACAAAAGGCAATCACAATGGCAATTCTTTCCATCTCGGAAAGATTCTGCCTGGAGATGTCAATCCCAGTCTTGAAATTACAGCCCTTACTACACCTAACCCCATCCCTACATGAAACCCCTGCCTTACTGGTATACCCTGTAATGTCACCCACCCAATAACCAGAGGATGAGGCCTAAAAATTACTTTGCTGAATGTTAATGGCCTGAACAACAAATGGGCACACCTAGAAGCCTGAGTGCTACAAAATCCAGACACATCTGTCATAGCAGAGTCTTGGCTGAAAGATTACCTTTGTCTGTCCAGCACCATGACAAAGATGTCTTTTATTCCAATACAACAACCATGGAAGCAAAGTTGGAGGTAGTGTGCTCCTTTTAATTAAACCAACCTTGCCAAAAGGTGCTCATAACACAAAAGCCACAGATTGGCTGTGGGGAGCACTTTTTTTTTTTTTTTTTTTTTAGGCATAGGATACATTTTTCTCTTTAAATCAGTAAATCTCTTTCAGGATACTTTGCCTAGAATGCTAGCATACTACACCATGAATAATCTGAAAATTATGATATTTTGAGTATGAACGTGAAAGGTATGCACACAATCGAACTTGACTGCCTGTCATCCAGTCATAACCTAACCCAGCTTATCCAAGAAACTACCAGACCCAAACCTAATACAAGAAGCTCTCTCCTTGGTGCAGTCCTTACCAATGGGTCTTGACACTGTACTTAAACTGGTACATTTCCCAATTACTTAAGCAACCACTGTCCAGTCATATCATGGTCTTTCAAGAAACAACACGAATAATCAAATCTATGCAAAAGGTGGGTCCGAGTAGGAATGGAAATGCCCTTTGCGATGGAACTAAGCAACAGTGACTGGGGACTGATCATATCAGTTATGCACTAAGTTCCTTAACTTGCTGTTCCACATTCACGGCTAATTTTATTCCAACTGGATCAGAAGACTTGAGAAACACCTTTTTACAGCTGACCATATCTTTTTAGGAGCAGGTTATGATGGACAGGTCTGAAAAATTGAGGAAATTTACCTATTAGTCCCATCAACTCCAAGAATTCCTTGACCTTAGAAGGAAATGCTGATCTGCAATGAACACTGTTAAAATTCACTTGAGGAAAAAAATGACAAGTGTTTTCCAGTTGCACAGAAATGACTGAAGATCCCTCAGTTGGTTTCTGATCCACTCAGTCAGCAATGGACTACAGGACCATTCAAGCCTGGATAACGGCTTGATCAATAATATGTATGGATCATACTGAATCTATCACCCAACCTAACGCCTCCTTCCAAGGCCAACAATATCCTAATCCCCACCAACCTCAAAGGCTATCTTTCTCTCTAACATCCATTAAGCTCTTTCCACCATTCTGAGGCACTATCCTTTCATTTTCATGTAATTATGACTGACACTTACAAAACTCTTAGAAGGATACCAGAACCAATAACTTTCTGAAAGCTTCCTTATTACATTCATCATTTCACAATATAACACATCTTCAGTTTATCCCACACCACACTTAAATGCCTCACTCAGCTCAAGCAACTACAAATAGGTTCCTTACATTTCCAGGCACAAGACCACCATCCAATTGTAAATATGTGCCTCTTTGTTAAAAATATTAAAGAAAAACATCTACAAATTCTTGCATTTGTCGGCAAGTACGGAGTAAATTCTCATGGCAAAACATGACTTCAGGAATACCATTCCATACATCTTCCATGACAGAGTTACTGTCCCTTTCAAGCATTGTCAACTACTGCAGTCTGACAAAGTCAATATGATGGATCTCACTAGCAGAATGACTAAATGGATACTAAGCTATCATTTAGGTCTACTCAAGAAATGTCATCTTTGAGATAGGCACACTCAAGAGCTTTTAGGACTCTCTTCTGGGCCCAGTCCAGTTTTCCTTTAATACTATTATCTTGCAAAAGAATTCACTCCACCCCAGGTTAACACTCTTGACAACCTCTTTCTATATAATGGGAAAACAGTAAACAGGCTCAAAAAGGTCTCCAACAATCCTTCAATAAATTACAGGACCGAGTCAAATGGAAAAAGCTTGTAACCAATATTAAGAAATGTCTGCATGGTCTTAGACACAGCAAAATCTAGAAAGTATGGCTCCACTTCAGCTCCAAAACATGCTAATAATAATCTTGTTTGCCAGATTCATTCTCACGTGTATCGAGAAGAGTCACTGGAATTACTCTTTTGAACCAAGTTCAAGTACCCCCTGTCAGTTGTCCTGAATTCTAGTCACAACTAACATCCTTCAGTAAATAAAATATGCATATTCATTTCCTTTTCTCTCTCTGTCTGGCCGCTCTGAAAACCAGTGTCTTTTACTTTGAAAACCTGACTGAGTCCCAATCACAGCTCATGCAACCCTTCTGCTTGCTATAATTATTTTCAAACTAATCAATTTCAATTTCTGCCCATGTCCCATTAATCCAAAAATGTACAATCAAAACATGCAATTACATTTTCTGTTCTTATAAATAAAGCAACTTTGTCCCTAAAGACTATTTTTTGGGATGAGCCATAAAGGTAAAGGGTTTTAGTAAAATTACTCTAGCAAAATGGAACATGCTGCCTGTGGAATTAAAAAAAATGTGACTGACTACAGGCTCTTACAGCCAAAGTTACATCTTACTAAATCCTGTGACTGCTGCTGCTTTAGTAATTGCTAAGCCCAGGATGCTTTGCTAAACTTCATAATCTTGTCCACTTAGTGCTTCAGTTAAATTATTAACTCTGCTTCTCACTACTTTTCTTGTAAAATGCTTGCTATCAACATGTTTTTTTGCAAAGCAGCAGTTCATTATTTTCGTTAGTTTTTTTTTTTTTTTTTTTAACTGTTTTACTGCTTTGTATGTACCTACTGTACTGTGACTTTAAAAATATGTGCCTTTTAAGAATAAACTGAAGAAGATCTAAACCATTCCACACTCAGGTATAGCAGATAAAGTCAATCCCTTTATAACTCACTGGATAGGAAAACAGCTCACAAACAGAACAACGGATGTTAGGGGGGTGTCAGCTCTACCTTCTTCAACCTGTCACTAGTGGTGTACCCCAGAGTTCAATCCTCAGGCCACTCCTGGTTGGCATCTACTTCTCAGAGGTCAATGCTAAAGTTAAGGATTTGCGGCTGACCACCATCATAAACTCACCAGACGACATCAAGATCCTTCAAGACGGCCTGTCCCAAACCAAAATCTGGAGTCAAACCATGGATTAAAACTAAATGTCAAGAAGCGTAGAACTGTATTCTTCATAACACATGACTACCCTTCTAACTACCACATTAAAAACACAACCCTGAAAATGTGTCCCTTAATTAGGGATTTAGGAACATATGTCAACAATGAACTGTCCTTTAATCACCACATATCCACTACTGTAAGGAAGTCCTTTTCCTCGCACAAAAATGTATTGCACCGAGAAGCAGGGATGTAATCACTCTACTGTACTTGGCACTCATTAGGCCCATCACTGAATAAAATGCCCCTTTTGGTATGTACCTGTCAAAAATTTACCACTACTGGATAATGACAATATTTTCTCAGTAAAAAAATAAAATCAAGGGCCTAAATCGTAAAAAACTATTCAGACCATCTCAAAGTCGTTCCCTATTTTCAGTATCATACACGCTATTGAAAGGTGACTGTGCCTCAAGTACAGAGCTTCAACAGACCCTATTCTGTCAGACCTATTACACATTCACAGGTCCAGTGGTATCAAACACCCCCTCAAGGGAGCTCAATCTCTTTTGCAAAATAAACAGAACAAGCTGGGAGGAAAGCCATGCATCACAGAGAGTAAGTACACATAAAGCAAAGCACGTCTCCTACTCTCTTCAAATCTAACTTGGATGAAAAGATGGGTAACTGCAAATTCAGCCCCAGTTTAGCATCCCTGTCCCTCACAGGTAGGGGAAAAGAAGTAAAAGTCCAAACATATCCTTATCTGGCCCATCCATGGGTTCTTTCTACACAAAATATAAGGGCTAAACGCTACTATGGTCTAAGCTTCTTAAGATCCTCGCAGATCAATACTCCAGTTAAGTACATATGAGCCTATATAATGCACTGTAATTGCACAAACACTATACTGCTTTATCTAATTTCTCCAAATCTTTTGGGTTTCTAATACCATGATGGGAATGAACCCCATTCCTAAGTCAAAGTATGATTAATGTTCAGGAAATTAGTTTTGTTTCAATCTTTGATGTCAGCCAAAAGTGCTCGCTGCAGCACCCGCAATGTGCTCAGTAATGATTCCTTCTGCAGTTCATATGGGGTTACATGGATTGGTAACATATCTAAATATGATTGTAAATTCTTTTTTATAAGACCAGTTGCTCCTACTACTATTGGAACTGTCTGGGTATCTTTCTTCCACATTGCTCTTGTTTCTCCTTGCAGATCCTGGTATTTTATTACCTTGTGTCTCTCTGTACGCAAGACACTGTAGTCACTGGGTGTGGCGATTTCAATGATCAATGCTACTTTTGTCTTCTTTTCTTGGACCACTACATCTGGTTTTCTAGCATCTATCTTTTGAACGGTTGGTAATGGGTGATCCCATGTGATATAAATTTCATTATTTTCTATGATGCTTTGTGGCTCAAGTTTCCAGTGTTTTTAAGCGACTTCGATACCATAATGTTTGCACAGTCCCCAGTGCAACAGTTTTGCCACATTATTATGCCTTTTGAATATACAGTCCTTCTGCCATTAGTGTGTCGCAACCAGCAACAAGGTGTCCGACTGTTTCCAATTCGGTTTTACAAAACCTACATTTGTCTATTTCTTCCACATGTTCAATGGACTTTGAAAACCAGCGTGTACGTAGCCCACTATCTTGGGCTGCCAATATTAACCTTTCATTTCTTGGTTTGAATTCGCCTCACCATAACCATTCCTGTGTTCATTTTTGAGCAACATGAGGCTCTTCCAGAATTTTTCTATACTTGCAACTATATTTATGTTTTTTCCACATCATCTGGTCCTTCACCTTATATTCTATCTTTTGTTTTTTGGCACATTCAGTTGCTGCCTGGTTTTTATCTACTTCTGGTTTGACTTCCATTCCTGCTTGACGTCAATATGCTTCTGCTAAATTAAGCAGAGAAGTCATCTTAGATTTATTCTTTTTATGTTTCAAAACTTTTACTACATTAGGATCTTGTGAGGTCAGTAGATACGTGTGGAGTCCCACAATTGCAGATCTACACATGTAATCGATTTCAAGGAGGCCCATCCCTCATTCAGAACACGGAATGTATAATCTTGATATACACTGATTTTTATAAATCATTTGGTGAGCATGAAGCATCTTTCTTGTTTTAATATCTAATCTATCCAACACTTTTTGGGGCCAGTCAATCACTACAAAACTGTACGTTAGGACAGGAAGAGCAAATTGATTTATAGCTTGGATCTTGTTCCTAGATGTCAATGCTGTCCTCAGGATTAATTGAAGTATTCTAAAGTATTCCTTTCTGAGTTTTATTCACCTTTGCTCATGTTTTATTGCTGATCCTTCATCAAATTCCAAGTATTTATACACTCCCTCTTGCCAAGTACTCCCTCTTGCCAAGTTCTTTTATATCACATTCTTTTTCCAAACTGATGTTTCTCTGGTGCTGCAGTTTTCCTGTTTTAAAGGTTGCTTTTGCACATTTATCAAGACCAAATGACATTCTAATATCATCTGAAAAAGTTTTGACAACCTGCAGCTGTGCTTTCAGTTCCTCATCTGATGAGCTATACAGTTTTAAATCATCAACAAAGAGAAGAAGAGAAATCATTAGACTTTGTTGTTTTCTAGGAGCCAAATTGTAGCCATGGCCTAAGCTGTTAAGTAAACAGCTTAATGGATTAATGGCAGGACAGTACAGCAACGGTGACAGAGTCACCCTGGAATACCCCCCTTTGAATTTTTATCCCTGGGATAATAATCTGTCCTTTATCATGGCTTAATTGCAAAGTGGTCTGCCATTGTTTCATGGTTACTGTAATGTAGTCAGTGTAAGGTGTATCTTATACATTATTAAACACTCTTAACCATAAATGTGGGATACTATCAATGCTTTTTTGTAGTCATACACAGATTCTTCCCCTTTTTACAGTTCTCCACTATAACTTTAACAACAAATGATCCTTCGTTCCATATGACTTTATTTTATTGCCCTTTTGTTCTACTGCCATAATTGAGTTTTCTTCTAAATGACCGTAAACTCTGTCAGCATCAATTCCCATGTATAGTTTATAAGTCGTCGGAAGGCAAGTTATTGTTCTTTAATTTTTACGGTAGCTTGCGGGTTCACTCTTAAGTAAGAGCATTGTTTTGCCTGTTTTTAGCCAGTCTGGTGTCTTTTCGGGGTGCGCATATAAATAGTTCTTACTCATGGCTAAATCCTCATGCAAAGATGTTATTACTTTTAACCAAAACTTACGTACTGCATCTGGGACTGGGGGTTTCCAGTTAGAGGCTTTCTCGACGTTGTTTCAATCTCTCTGGATGTTACTTCATCCCATTTCATATCCTGTACATTTAAACTTCTTATTCTTTCTTTTACTGCTATCCATTTAGCATCTTTATGCTCCACAGGATCTTCATGGATACTTCTCCAAAATGTATCTACTTCCTCTTTTTTTGGCGGTCTTTCAATTCCTTTTACCTTATTTCCCAATTCTCTATAAAACTTTTTTGGGTTATCAATAAATTGCTTGTTTTGTACTTTTCCCTTATATTTACCTGTGTATCTTTTTTAAGTTTTCTTCCTGTGTTGAAATTTTTAGTTTATTTGTGACAGTGCACGATAGATCTTGGCCTGTTCTAATACTGTGCATTGCTTTTAAAACATCTATCTTTCTTAGTATTTTTGTTGATCTATTCCCTCTTCTATAATCTTCTAACAGTGACGCTTCTTGTCTTAATTGCTTTATAGTTTTCTCTGTTCGATACTTCCATGATGGCATTCGATTTCTCCCCTTCCTTTCCCTCACTACCCTGTGTTCTTGTGGTAGAACTTTATCAGTATTAGCAGCACAGTAATATATCCTGTTTACTTCTGTTATATCACATGGATCTCTATGGACAGTCCTAATTACTGCATTCATTTGTTTTATCAGACTTCTTACTTTTTGGGTTTTATTGACCTTCTGCAGTCTATTTCTCTCACTGATCTTAATATATCTATCCATGTCCATTAAATCAAGCAACTCTTCTCTTAGCTCATTTTCTTCCAAACTGAGGGCATATCCCTTGTTTTCGGTTTCCTGCAGGCATTCTATAGAAAGTTCTATAGCATCTTCCTGTGGTACATTCTCTTCAATTTCATGTTGTGTCATCTGTTGCTCTGTTATATGGAAACTCACTGTCCTATCACTCCTCAACATTGACTGCATTAGTTTCCACAGTTTCCTGTTCCTTTCCTTGCTGTCTAGCGTCAAGTAAACCTTTACACTGGTTTCCTGTGGAAGGCTCCAAAATATCTTGATATGGCACCTGACCAACTGCTTCCTGTTCTACTAGTTTCCTCTTAACTTGGATATCCATTGCTCTATCCTGTTGTGGTGCTTTCTGCATTTGATTTTCTACACTGAATCCTTCTCTTTGCAGCTGCTCCATAACCTCAATTTCTATTTCTTTGACTTCTCCATTACTAATCTCTTTTTCTACTGTTCCTCTTAGTCTTCTTATTTTTTTGTATTGTAAAGTTTTTCATATCTGTATTCCTTTGCCTGTATTTCTCTTCGAATATCTTTGGTGCTGCTCTTTTTGTATTGGTTAGTTTATCCTTTGCATAAATATTGCATTATATTAAATCTGTTTTCCTTTCCCATGTCCACATTTATTCTTCATATGTCTCCAGATCTTCTTACTCTTCCTTATTTTGGGACTCACTCCATCATGCTGTGATGTAGCCTGTGTTAGACCTTCTACATTAAATCCTTCACTTCACAGGCACTCCATAACTTCAAATTCTACCTCTTTAACTTCTGCTTTACTAATCTTCTTTTCCACATTACATCTTTGTGATATTCATTTTTTTGTTGTAAAATTTTTCATATCTGGATGCCTTTGCCTGTATTTCTCTTCAAATATCTTTGAGACTGCCTTCTCTATATTAGTTAACTTGGCTTTCTCCTTTGCATAAATATTGCATCATATCAAATCTCTCTTTCTTTCTCATGTCCAAAGATGTCCTTGGACCAACCTAATTAAATCAATAAACAAATACATAAAACAAAAAGCTTATGGGGGTGACTGGCTAACAAGGAACTGACACTTGCATATCCATCAGGAAAGATAACTGAAAACTAAGCGAGTTATTACTAGCTGACAAGTGTTATCTTGCTGGATTGCCTTACGAAATGCCCACATTACATTTTAAATCCTGCCACTGCAATATCTAGGAGCACAGGGTCCATCTATCCATAACCCCTTTTCCCATTTTGCACATGGGGTTGGGATGTCACTTCAACAGTGACAATCATCTCGAGCCAAGGTTTATACCGCCAAGTGGTGAGAGCACAGGGTGTCATTTTCAAAACAGAAAGAGTACTATTTGAGCACTCTGCTCCAAACAATCCAGATCTTCAACTTACAAAAAATGGTAAGAATAAATAAAAATGTAACACTGTACAGAAAACTTTGAACCAGAGTAGCCTTCAGGATCATCTTCAGAAGGCCAGAGGATGGAAGTATACCAGTCTACACATTCCATCTGTAATCCCCCAGTTAATTAGCATGTAAAATCTAGCACCTTATAAGATTCAATGAAAAAACGTACAGCCATCCTACAAACTACCCAGTGTTCTGCTTATCTCACCTAATTGGTTTTGTCTCTCTGGAGTATTGTGGCAATTGGCTACACATTGTTGTAGACTGGTAGACATTGCTGCTGTTGTACACAAATTATCCTCAGGGGATCTGACACAAATATTTTAAGAGTAAGCTCTTACACAAAAATATACTTTCTAAGCCGCCAAATTAATGAATGACTGAATGAATAAATGCTGGAAAAATTCCACAAAAACTGTGCAACACCAACCCTAAAGAGGATGACAGAGACAGAAAACTAGTGCATGTTCTCAGGCAGTTTCAATAATCACTGGTCAGCCAACTAACATAGGAGTACGGCATCCAGAGGCACTGTATGAGATTTGGGATCAAATAGCAGCCCAAGTCCCAGACCGTTGGCTGGGAAGAGAAATAAGATGACTGGCCTCACCCACGGAGAAAGCACTTGGGCAAGTCCTGATAAAACAGCCCAATTAGCAGCAACCCAAGCACAAAACAGCTATCCTACCTGAATTGTATGCTGTGGAGAAGGCAAGGTTTATTGGTGGTGCTGTGCACCTGCAAAAGTAAACTTACAGCTTTTTGTATGACCTACTGCACAGTAATTCTGTCAGCGATAATAAGACACGTGGGGAAAGAAAAATAAATTATGTACCTACCATAATGTTCCATGTTAGTTGTCTTCATCTCGCCTTCTTTCTTGTTTGTTGGGATGAGAGCTGATCCTCGGCTCCGACTCGGCCATCTTCTATACCTCGAGAGCCGTTTACTGGCTCGAGGCTACCTTATCCCATGATGCCTAGCGCTAGCTACCCAGATCTCGTTTGAAATAGCTAACCCCAGACATAGCCAGAGAATCAACCTGTCCAAATAAACAGGTTGAGCAAACCTGTAATACTCTCTCAGTCAGTAGAGGAAACAAACCAGAGAAAACTCAGCCAGTGAAACCAGATCTCTTCTCGGACCAATAGGACAGGGGGACGGAGGGTGGGACAGAAGAAAAAAGGTGAGATGAAGACAACTAACATGGAACGTTATGGTAGGTACATAACTTCTTTATGTTAAGTTGTCTACCTCGCCTTCATTTCTTGCTTGTTGGGACAGCGTCCCTAGCACCTATGATCCTGGGTGGCTCATTGGAACAGACTCTTCAGAACAGTGGAACCAAAGTTAGCTCTACTCCTGGAGACCATGTCTAACTTGTAATGAGAAATAAAAGTATGAGGATTTGCCCAGGTGGCAGCAGCACAGATAGAGTCCATGGGCAACCTAGCCTGGAAGGCTACAGAGGTGGCCAAAGCCCTAGTAGAATGACCTTTCGGTTTGATAGACAACTCTTTGTTTCTTAGTTGATAGACAAAGGTAATAATGTGAGACAACCACCTGGACAGAGTCACTTTGGAAACTGGAAGACCCTGTTTGCCCCTAGCATAGGAAATGAAAAGTTGGTCTGACTTTCTTATATTCTTCGTTCTATGCAGGTAAAAACGCAATTGCCTATGAACATCCAATTGATGTAGTTTGTATTCTGCCTTGTTGGTGTGGTTAGGGAAAAACACAGGGAGGCTAATAGATTGGTTTAGGTTATTCTCCGAGCAGACTTTCGGAAGGAAGGAGGGATTAGTTCTCAGAGCAACCCTGTCCTTATGAAAAACTAAGTATGGAGGACGAACACTCAGTGCCTGAAGTTCAGAGACACATCTGGCTGAGGTAATAGCTACCAGAAAGAGAGTTTTCCAAGATAGGAACTTAATGGAACAGGATGCAGCCGGTTCAAAAGGGGGCATAATCAAGGAGGCTAGTACCAAATTAAGGTCCCAAGGAGGAGGGGGATCTCTTACTGGGGGCCTAAGGAGAGTAGTCCCTCTCAGAAAGGCTTTACACAGCTTATGAGACATAATGTTTAGATTAGAAAACCCAACATGAAAGTTAGAGATGGCCGCTAGTTGAACCCTGATTGTGGCAGAAGTGGACCCGGAATGGAAAAGCTCCGTTAGGAACTCCAAGATTTCATGCACTGGGGCTGAAAAGGGATCTATGTTCCTAGCCTCTGCCCAACAAGAGAAACGTTTCCATTTGCTAGCATAAGTCTTCCTACTGGCGGATTTGTGAGAGGAGACAATAATCTCACGCACGGCTGGGGAAATGCTGGGATGCCTGGCTAAGGTTGGAATTGTATCAACCAAGCTGTGAGCTGGAGTGTTTACAGGGATTGATGCAGCTCTCTTGATTGATGAATCAGTAGGTCTGGAATAGGATCCAGAGTCCAGAGCTGCTCGATGAGGTAACGGTGCAGGAACGGAAACCATATCTGTCGAGGCCAGTAGGGGGCAATGAGGATCATTTTGCAACCCAATGGAATAGCTTTCTGTATGAGTTTGGGTATAAGAGGGAATGGAGGGAAGGCATAAAGAAGTCCCTGAGGCCAATCGTGGACTAGAGCGTCTCTGGGACGGTGACCGGGAAGTGGTAAAAGGGAGAAGTAGTTGCTGCATTTGCTGTTGAAGGGGGTGGCAAATAGATCGCACCAAGGCTGTCCCCATTTGCGGAAGATCAGATCCACAACTACCTGATTCAGAGACCACTCATGAGGCATGAGAATAGCTCTGCTGAGCCTGTCCGCTATGACGTTGGATTTCCCAGGGATGTGCGGCGCAATCAAAAATCATTGGGAGGAAATTGCCCACTGCCAGAGTCCGAGTGCTTCTCGACATAGGGGGTAGGACCTGATTCCGCCCTGCTTGTTGATGTACCACACCACTGACATGTTGTCCGTTTGAATTGCAATGGTCCCAGAAGGGAGAGAGTCCTGAAGGGCTTGCAATGCTAGGAGCACGGCTCTCATCTCCAAGACATTTATGTGCAGATGGTACTCGTGAGGCTGCCAAGTGCCTTGGACTGTCCTGCCCTGATAATGCCCCCCCCCCATCAGTGAGGCATCCGTGGTCACTGTGGCAATCGGAGAGGATTGAATGAAGGGTCTGCCCTGAGTCACTAGAGGGGAGACCATCCACCAGGAAAGGTGTATTTTGCATGCTTCTGTAATCATGATCATATGAAACAGGAGGAGCTGTTGGAAGGACCACTGTGTGAATAGAAGCCACTGAAGGATTCTCATGTGAAAACGGGCCAAGGGTATCAAAAGAATTGCTGCTGCCATAGAGCCTAGGGTTTGAAGGACATACCTGACTTGTACCCTTTTGCACTGCATGAGGAAATGAACCTGCTGGCGAATTGTGGACACCCTGTCCGAAGGTAGTTTTGCATACATGCTCCTTGTGTCCAAGTCTGCTCCTATAGAAGTAATAGATTGACAGGGCAACAAGGCAGATTTTTCGAAATTTATAGTAATGCCTAGCTGAGAGCAAATTGAAATTGTGTAGTCCCTGGCTTGAAGAAGTTGATGCCTGGTAGTAGCAGTGAGGAGCCAGTCGTCTAGATATGGAAACACCTGGAATCCTTGATGCCTCAGGTGAGCCGTGACCACTGCCATACATTTGGTGAACACCCTGGGGGCTGTGGTGAGACCAAAGGGCAGAGCTCTGAACTGGTAATGACTGGCTCCCAACCAGAAGCGAAGGTACCTCCTGCATCTGTCCATCTTGATATGATAGTACGCATCCTGGAGATCTATGGAGCACATCCAATTGTCCTGACCCAGAAAGGGTAGAATGGACTGTAGCGTGACCATCTGAAACTTTGTTCTTTGAACAGACTTGTTCAGTCTGCTGAGATCCAAAATAGGTCTCCAGTCCCCTGTCTTTTTTGGTACCAAAAAGAACCTTGAATAAGTTCCGGATTCGTATTGGTCTGCTGGGACTTCCTGGATGACTCTTTTTTTCTAGCAGTTTTGAAACTTCTATAACTGCTTGGTCCATCAGATTGGGTGGAACATCTGGGGGGGACTTGCGTGAAAGCAAAGGGGGTTGAAAGAATGGGATTCTGTAATATCCGGATATGACTGAATGTACCCATTTGTCTTGCATTAGGTTTAGCCAGGCCTTTGGGTACATTGAAAGTCTTCCCCCGACTGCCTCCAGAGGAGGACAGTCGGGCAACACTTCAGGGATGTTGGAAGGGCTTGTCAGAGAAAGATTCTCTGCTGCCCTGATTCTCCAGACCCCCCTCTGCCACAAGGGCAGCATCTGTTGTTATTATTTCCTCCTCTGCCCCTGGAGGAAAAATCACCACGTGTGTCAGGCGAAGTTCCCTGGGATTTGCAAAATCACATTTTCCCACTCTTCTGACCCTTGGGGTATGATCTGGAAGGAGTGGAAAAATGGACTCCCACGGCAGAGAGAGTCTTGCCTTCCTGCTCACACCTAGTGAGAGTGTCTTTCACCTGTGGTCCAAAAAGAAAGGAACCGTCAAAGGGAGTGTTGGTGAATGACGCTCTAAAGAGTTCCGCAAAGTTACACAGCCGCATCCATGCATGTCTCCGAAGTGCCACACCTGTGCCTGCGGCTCTACTCTCACCATCGGCTGTGTAGGAAATGAGCCTCATGGAGGAGTTGACTACTGAGTTAAGGGTTGCCAGCTGAAAAGCCACTTTAGCCTGAGCCCCCTTCAGCTGATGGATCCTGAAGGGTATCTCCGAGCTCTTTCAGGAGATCCCTCTGAAGCCAGGTGAAATTGCATAAGTAGTTCAGTGACCTCATGGAGAAGGTCGCTGAAGCAAACATTCACTTCCCGTATCTGTCCATGGTCCTGGACTCCTTGTCAGAAGGATGGACAGAGGAAGAAGTTTCTGCTAACTCCTTTTTAGTGGCTGCTGCTACCACCATGGCATCCACGGAAACACCCTTAGCAAGGAACTGCCTGTCTGGGGGAGCAGTGATAAAATTGCTTGGCCTCCTCGGGGGCTGGTTCCACTGTATCCGGGGCTGACCAAGCCCTTCGAGCCACCACTGACATTACTGGATCGAAGGGCAGAGAAACCCAGGAGGTAGAAGGTCGGGAACCAAACGCATCCAGGAATACGGATTCATCCTCAGTAGGTGGAAGGGTATTCCAGTTCCCCCTCTGTTTAAGTATTTCTAGGATGTCCGCAGAGAAAACATCTTCAGAGGGGGATTTCGGGGACCCTTCCGATTCATCCAAATCCGTATCCGAAGTGACAGACTCGGGGAGTCAATGTGCTACCTCTTGCACTTCTTCTTCCGAGGGGGCTCCTCTGAATGATCAGGGGAGGCCTCGGAGGAAGAAGAAACACCCAATGGGGTGGTCTGGAGTGCTGGTTCCCCACTCTTGGGGTCTGGAGGAGGGACAGAGGTTGACGCAGGCACTACGGGGGACGGAGTCAGTTGGGTCGAAGGTGGAGCTGACTGGGAGGCCAGCACACTCCTCATGACATCGAAGGCGTCCCTGCCACAATGCAGAGAAGGCTCTGGCTCCGAGGAGACCGGAATCATCCTCCGCACAGAGGGAGATGGCTCCGAGGCCGATATAGGAGCTGGGCTCACCTGCGCCGACGCTCCGAGATGGAGAGCGGGGTCGGAAAAGGGTCCGATGCCACTCACCCCCTCAGAGCCGACAAGGGAGTCTCGGCGCCCAGATCCCTCGACGGAAGGCACCATCGATGGAATTGGAGCCGATGACGGATCCGAAGGAGAAATTGTAATCGGAGCCGACAGTTCCACGACTTGAACCCCAATAAACTCTGGCTCAGAGCTCAATGGAGTCGGAGGAGGAACATCGATAGAAATGGTTGGAGCCGACACCTGATGAGGAGGGCTAGACAACATTTTGGCCAGTGCCTGTGACTTCAACAACCTACTGACCACTCTCTCCACGTCGTGGTCTGAGAGCCTAGAGGACCGAGAAGAATGTGAAGATCTAAGACTACGGTCACTCTGCAAAAGGGGGGACCAAGGAGCCGAATGAATGGAGTCTAGTGAAGGAGACCTCGTCCTTTTTTGGGTCATTAACGGCTCCGAGGGTACTAGTGGAGCCGACGAGGAAGTAGTCTCCTCAGTTCCAGCCGGCACCGAAGAGGTAGTAGGCAAGGTTGGGGCCAATGACAGCTCCGAGCTGGGAGCTGACGATTTGGCCGGTTTAGGGGATTTCACTGGCTGAGCCTTGGCCGGTGAATCCTGAGGCTTGAGAAGACCTCTCAAAATAAGTTTATTCTTGTGCTCCTGCAGAACTCTTGGGCTAAATGCATGGCAGATCGAACAAGAGTCCTACAGGTGCACTGCGCCTAGGCAATAGATGCAAGAAGTGTGCCCATCTGTCAGAAACATCTTCTGACAGCATGAGTCACACTTCTTGAATCCCGACACTTTGGATTCTTTAGACATACCCTGTCAAAAAAAAGAAATCACAACTCTAAATTACTTTGGCCAACAGGCCAGCACACTAAGTAAAAACAGAACACTACCACAAAAAATGCAATATTAGATATCTATATTTTTTTTTTAAGGCTAGGGAGCCTCTAACTCAAACGGCTACCTAACCAAAAGTCTAAACACTACTACAGGGGGGGAGGGGGGGAGGCAGAACTCTCTAATTTAAACGAGTTCTAAGGGGGGGGGGGAACTACAATACACTAGCTAAATCTACTAGTTATCGCTATAATATAACAACAATTACCCTAAAAAACCCTAATCTGACAAAAAAAAGGCAGATTAATAAAGTTATACAAGCCTGAGCCAGTAACCATGAACGTCGCAGCTGAAGCGGAATACAAGATCTGGGTAGCTAGTGCTAGGCATCATGGGATAAGGGGTAGCCTCGAGCCAGTAAACAGCTCTCGAGCTATAGAAGATGGCCGAGTCGGAGCCGAGGATCGGCTCTGATCCCAACAAGCAAGAAACGAAGGCGAGATAGACAACTTAACATCACGGCTTACTGCCCCCCCCCCCCCCACAACACCACCCATAATGCAGTCCTCCTGCTAGTAGATATACGTTTTCACAGTGAAACCTAGATCTGAACAGGTACTGATAATTAATTTATACAGTTTCTGAAAAGAAAATGACCTTGCAACTATAATGAACTTTCAAAGATACTAAAAATGCTTAAAGTGTTCCATAATATACATTGAGGCAGTTTGTAACTTAAGTGCTGCAATGCATTTTCTTAATAAAATGCTTCATAACCTTTTTATTGCAGATATGCCCATGTAATTCCCTCGCTGACATTATTAGAAGGATACTGCATGGAGGGCTGTCCACAGACTAATGGAAGAGATCCTGCTCATGCATTATGGTGCACCCATTAAAGTCTATGGACGCACCTGCACACACTCCCTATGCTGACATCACCAAGGGTAAAATTCAATGAGGTTTTTGGAGACATCACTTAAACAAAATCAACATTTTACCAGACATTTAATTTAGAACATTATGCTGTAAATCAGGCATGAACTGGAGTAAAATGCAGCACGGCACATATGGCATGGTGAGTAAGTAAGGACAAAACTGTGATGGGCCACTAAGATTTCTGTTCACCTCTTATGTTCAGCCCAAACTACTAGAATTAGGTTTCTTCCTTTTCAGCCTTGGATATAGTTACTCTAAAATTTTGAATTCTGTAAGCTTCTGCAAAAGTCTGTATATGAACCTTAGATGTGCACAATGTTAGTGCTATGCACCTAAGTTGAAATGGTTTGACAGTTATCCAGTTGATTCATCTTAAAGGTAAACACATACATGCATATATAAATAAAAACAGAATTGTGATGTGGCATACTTTCTACTGCTACTTCACACACCTTAACTAAATAAATACTTCTGTTCGTTCTTATACACATACACTAACGACAAATACAATTACTATGATGTGGCCTAGTTCCCATAGCCACTGCCCATTCCCCGCCTGAGTGTGCGACACTAGGAAGGGGAACTATGACTGGGGTAAACTGATAAGGGAAACCAGAAATGGCTGATAAAAAAAGGTAATAATGTTGGCCCAGTTCCTACTAACATTAACCACAACAGACTACCTTCTGGGATCAGAGACACCAAATACATTTAGAACAACTGAAAGCTACATATCTAAAATAGTTTGCAATTAGGAAAACATCTGCCCTTTCTTAAATAAATTACTAGCACATATTCCAAAATTTGCCTTTTTCTGTTTTTTGGCACCCACGAGCATTGGTCTTGGTATCACTGCCTCCATACAACACAAAATGTTTACAACTCAACATAGCTGCAGGACTAAGTGGCCTATGATCAGACAAGAAATTGGCTGGTCTTTGTGCAAATGTCTGTATCCTCTTAATGCAGATAGCTCAGCAAAGTAGCCTGCTATTAGTGGTAAATACATGCTAATGACCTAACAGATCAAGATATTAAAAATATTACTTTTGATGTTACCTTGAACAGATCAGTGAGGCTAGTTCCCAGAAGGCTGCTCTGTCAATCATTAGTACCAATTTTCCTGGCAGCTACCAAACACATTTTTTTTTTCTAACAGCCAGACTGTGTCATTTGCACATTATCTTTGGAAGTTTTTTTATTGCATTTTCTACACTAAGTGCAATCTCAGAGTTGTTATATTTAAGTAGCAGTGGGTGTGGGGGGCGCAGCCCCCCACATTTGGAGTGCAGGCATGCTTGTCCCCCTGCTAATACTTGGAGAAGAGCAATAGTGTTTGTGTTTTAATTGTTTCTGTATGTACTTGTACTGGAATATAGTAAGTGTTGGTATCCTGTGTGTTTTCAGGATTTTGGGCCTTCAGGATTCTGTAGTGCTCTCAATTACACACATGAATCCATGAAGACACTGATGGAATAAAACCTTAGATCCATCAGTCCTACCAAAGTGTTGCAGCTACTGCAAAGTTTTCCTCTCTTTTCTTCCAGTGGTTGCAAACATATTAAGAATACAATTTCCCAATTCTCTCTGGAAATGTACTTCAGGACCCTGCCACACTTGTGCTAAGTAAAACTTCTGTTGTCAGCAGCTGTCACCTACGTCACTATGTTTCCACCTCCCTCCTTTTGACATATGTTCCTGCTGCTGATGATGAGGAGGATGATGCAGTATGGCAAAATCACATTCATATCTCCCTTCTTCTCTCTCTCTTATAATGAATGTATTACTAGTTGGCAGTCTTTCCCCTTACTCGGGTATCCACTCACCCTTACTATCTTGTCTTCAACTGCATGCACTCAGTCAGTATGATAACCCTTTCCCCCACAATATAGCTAGAGAAATGAATACATGTCACGCACTGACACCCACTGACACAATTAACAATCGGACAACTCATACCTATCTGACTCTTTAGGGGTAACACTGCTGACAGACAGCTTTTCAACGACTTTTACTGTCCTCTTTTACTGTATGTGATTTTGTCCAGGATAGCAACACCCGCAGTTTTTTTTCCTGCCATCTCCTGTCATGTAAACTTAACATATGTTTGTCATCCCGAGTCTCTTTCTCTCTACTACTACACTACTCTTCATGTAGGTGACAGCTGTCACTGCTGCAAGCAGTATAAAGTCACTTGTTAACTCACTCCCCAACTGTCAACAAGCACTGCAATAATACCGTCATCAACAGCAAAGACAGACCTTATTCATTAGCTTTGGTGTGATGTCCGACACAAACATACAATAATACCATCATCAACAGCAAAGACAGACCTTATTCATTAGCTTTGGTGTGATGTCCGACACAAACATGCAATAATACCATCATCAACAGCAAAGACAGACCTTATTCATTAGCTTTGGTGTGATGTCTGACACAAACATACAATAATACCATCATCAACAGCAAAGACAGACCTTATTCATTAGCTTTGGTGTGATGTCCGACACAAACATACAATAACACCATCATCAACAGCAAAGACAGACCTTATTCATTAGCTTTGGTGTGATGTCCGACACAAACATGCAATAATACCATCATCAACAGCAAAGACAGACCTTATTCATTAGCTTTGGTGTGATGTCGGACACAAACATGCTTTACAGGAACAGTTCAGACTGGATCAGTTGAACCAAACTGTACTGTAAGCCCACTACTGAGTGGATTCTCACTCAGAAAAACCTTTGAAAGCCTCCTGATCTGTCCTGAAACACTTACTAAACAGGGAATCAGCTACTATTACTGAAAAGTAACACAGAGGCTAATAGCAGGCTTTTAAATATTTGAATCAGACAAGTTAAACAATACAGTTTTGTGAAAAGTGCAAACTGCGTTCTGCAGCAACTGCCCTATCTCTTAAAAGTGACAAAAGTGGTAGCTTACAGTCTAGACTCCTGGCTAAGAAAATCAATATAAAGATGGAAGGTATAAAAATACAAGTTGGAAAAACAAGCACAACAGCCAGTCTTACCACCTTGCACTGCTGCAAAAAAAGATCATGCAAATTCATAACAGAATGACAAGTCTGATCACATGGCTTTAAGCACATGCTAAGTGACTGTCAGACACTTTCACAACAGCAATGCATGCCTGCCTGTCTTCTGCAAAACACAATATGTGTTTGTACTTCTTATAGTATTACTCGCACTCTATGGTACAAGTTTACTTAAGAGGACTTACAACACTGTCAACACAGAACAGCAGCTTACCTTTTCTCCAGATAAAGCACAAAATGTCAGTAGAGCAGGTTACCACTACTTAAGATGATCTTGTAAACAGCTGCAGAATAGCCTCTCTCCTTTGAAACATGTCCATCCATCCATACATACATTCACAACCCCTTTTCTTCATTTTTACACGAGATTGGGGCGTCACTTCAACAGTGACAGTAATCTAGAGCCACGTTTACACTACTGGGTGGCTAGCCCTGCTGCGGTAGTTCTTCCACACTACACAATCACACTCACACTTATGGCCAATTTAGAGTGTACGATCCACCTACTGCATGTCTTTGGAATGTGGGAGGAAACTGGAGCATTCAGTGGAAACCCACACAAATAAAAGGAGGATATGCAGACTCCGCTCAAAAGTCACCCTAGCAGAGAATCAAACAAGGAAACCTCTTGCTGTGAGGCAACAATGCTATCCGCTGTGCCACTGCTTTGAAACATATGTTATAATCTTTATTATGTCTGCAGCTGAAGGGAGAAGACAGCCATGCTGTCTGAGCAATGATAAAAACAACTAGAGATTTAACATTGTTTCTTTAACAGAGCTACATCACGTTTCAACAGCCTGCACTGCCACAAGCCTTATGTGCACAGTACAACAAAGTTTGACAGAACAGGTCATGACCCAGAACTTTCAGGAAAGTGCTAGCAGCCAAGCTCACTCCCAGGGCACTTAATGTCTGCGCCAGACACCAAAGCTTGTTAAAAGGTTTTGTCATGTGAACAATGCAAGGCACTCAGGACATAAGCAATCATTTCTTGAACAAGACCACCTCATAAAGCTATGGGTAATACACTAAGTTCAAGTTTTCAGCAACACAAACAAGTTCACAATAAAGTTAAAACTAACTTCGGGACCAAAATGAAATATCCTGTTCCTGTATTGCTCATGCCATCTGTTCCCAGTTCCACTTCTTAATCTTTCATTCCTAAATACCCTATTAAGTCAGGGCATCTGCTAAACACCTGTGTTTTTTTTTTTCTAAAGTGCAGAGTTTGTAAAAAGAAAAACTTAACAAATTTGTTTTACATGTGTATAAAAGCAAATGAAGCTTTAGCTTTTATATTTTGTTTTCTTATGAAGTTTGAGTTCTTGTTTAGTTATTTGTTGTTTTGCATGTAGTAATAGCAGAATAACAATGTGCAGTAAAATATGCATAGGGGTGTGTATGTGTGTGTGTGTGTGAGATACACACAGTATTTCAGGTATTAGAAATCTGACTAGTAAACAAAGAAAAGAGAAAGAATAAATAAATAAATACAGTTTAGTGTATATTGTTAAAGTTATGAACCTCTAATAAGCTTCATATTATAGTTCTGAGTTTGATTCCTTAATCTCTACTTGCAAAATGCAAACTATGGCTTCTCTTAAGTCATCCATGAGAAACAAATTGATCACTTATCTAGCCAAACTGGAGGTAAAGCTCTCTCCAACCAAAACTGAACTTGACAGTCAACAGCAGAAGGTAAACACTTGCACCACACCACACTCATCACATAGTCCCAATAAATCTACACCACCAAAATCCACACATAGAAACACAAAAACATTCATGGAGGCTCTCAATAATAATCTGCTCAAGCAACAGACACCTCCAAAGCAGAAACGCAAGCAACCTCCACCCCCCCAACACAACCCAAATGACACATAGCCCACAGACTCAATGTGCCAATAAACCACAGACCATAAGGCAAAACAATGTACCCAACACACTAGTCATAGGTGACTCTACAGTCAGTCACACTGATGTCCCACTCACCAGGCTAAACAAGGAGAAGGTCACTGTCAGCTGCCTGTCGGGTGCCAGGATCCGCCACATAACCCACACACTCAGGTCACTCCACAACAAGTACAAATATGAGTTTGTCATTGTCCATGTTGGTGGGAACGACCTGAGACATACTTCTCTGGACTACATGAAAAGAGACATGGAAGAGCTCTCCAGGCATGTATGACCCTAGCCCTGAATAGCATCCTGCCATCACCCAGAATGATACCGCAGTACGAGGACAAAAATAACTGACTTCAACAATTGGCTAAGCTTCTGGTGTCATTCTAAGGGGATCCAGTATCTGTCTGCCTGGGAAGACATGGTCAACAGACCACGATGCTTTGCCAGAGATGGCCTGCACCTGTCGCCCCTGGGATTCCGGATACTGGCGAAGGGTCTTGCCACCCCTATAGTGCCTTTTTTTTTGGCAAAGTTCAAATGACAAATTCACCACCGTAACATGAACAGGCAAGCAAAAACTGACGGTAATGCTACTCAATGCTAGAAGTCTAAATCTCAAAATGCACTCACTCAAGGTACTCCTTAAAATGGAGAACATCGATATCTGTGCAGTGACTGAGACCTGGTTCAAGGCCCTAGAGAGCACCCCTGCATTACCAGGCTATAACTCATACCACTTTTTGGCCATCTAACCTGGACCAGAACACCAAAGGTGGAGGTGTGTCCATATTCATTAAGGATATCCACACCCCTCCAGGCTAGTTGCGCGGCATAATGCATCCGAGGTTATCCAAGTGCAACTAACTCTGGGCAAAACTGCAATCTAAACTGTAGCTTACTACAGATCCCCCACCATGCCCCAGGATTCCCACTCCT
Organism: Protopterus annectens; assembly: GCF_019279795.1. Lineage (NCBI taxonomy): Eukaryota > Metazoa > Chordata > Ceratodontiformes > Protopteridae > Protopterus > Protopterus annectens. The sequence goes on from NC_056748.1 coordinate 7,782,357, forward strand.
CTTTTCTGGATATACTGGAAAATATTAGGGTTCAACCAAACACCGTAATAATGGGCGATTTCAACTACCCCACCATTAACTGGGGAAAATTACTCATGTACCAACTCCTTTGCTCAACACTTTTTGGAATTCATAAAGTCCAATGCCCTGGATCAACTTATCCACCCCCCCCCCAGGGGCAACAATATCCTAGACCTAGTCATTACCAACATGAGTGACCGGTCTTCCACACCTGAAGTCAACTCCTCGTTGGTCAGATCCGACCATAAGCTAATCACCCTAGATACAAAAGTACAAAAAACAGCCAGTCCTGAGTAAAGTGCCTCTTCAGATCAGTAACACCAAATAAAAAAGCAACAGAAGAGGCGCGCCACAGCTTAGTACAACGTAGTTTAATACAAAAAAAATATAAGAGCAGGATTGAAGTCTGATGAAACGTTTTTAAAATGTGAAAGCGCTTACTACTGGATCCTGCTCTTATATTTTTTTTGTATTAGACTATGTTGTACTAAGCTGTGGCGAGCCTCTTCTGTTGCTTTTTTATTTAATCATCCTAGATATCCGCATCCCACCCCCACCCACCATTAAGGAAACCACAGTAAAAAATTTCTCCAAAGCCAACTTCATGCTTCTTAAGACAAAAGTGGCGACTTCATGACACCCATGCAGATGGACAATACAGTTACGACTGCTGAATCCCACACAAATGCATTCTATAAGCACTTATACGAGTGCATGGATCATGCTATCCCAAACAGAACCAAGACGCTATCCTCCAAAAAAAGGAAGCCAATCTGGTGGTCCCCTGCCCATAAACAAACTCTACAACAGAGGGAAGAAACTGTTGCAAAACAGAGTAAAATCCCATGAGTGGAGAAGCTCCCTGGTCAGCCTCAGCAAGAAGCTGAGATCTGTTATAAGATCCTCCAAAGCTAGCTACGAAAGCAAAATCGCCACCGATTCTAAGGGCAACCAGAAAGCATTCTATAGCTATGTCAAGAATCTCAATGGCAACACCCAGATCTGCTCTGAGTTACAGCACAACAGCACGAAAATTACAGAACCAACTGATATTGCCATCATCTTGGCAGATAGGTTCAGTGCTAACTTTACCCCCCCCCCCCCACACTAAAGGGCCTATATCTATACAGGAAGAATGCAGAGTCCCTGTAATTACATCTATGTAGGTAAAAGCTGCACTCTCTAAAACCAAAAATACAGCATCCGTGGGACTGGACAACATCCCAGGCTGCGTTTTACATGAATTTCAGAACAAATTGGCTTCCCACATAAGCACCATGTTCAATCATAGTCTCACGTCAGGCTTTGTGCCCACTGAATGGAGCACAGCAACAGTTATTCCACTCCACAAAGGGGGAGCCACCACTGATCCTGAGAACTATCGCCTATTAGCCTGATGAGCCAAAACAAAGACATTGGTAACCTCCAAACTCTGGACCCCACCCAGTTCTGGTTTGTGAAAGGCAGATCATGCCTTCTGAACCTGATCAACTTCTTTGAGGCAGTCACCAAAGCTGTACAAGAGGGTAAGGCAGTTCACAAGGCCTATCTTGACCTTGCCAAGGATTTCAACACCATCACCCATTTTGGAATTATAGCTAAACTCACTAAACTAGGTATAAATCCCTACGTCACAAGATGGGTTGCCAACTGGCTCATTGACAGAACCCACACTGTAAAAGTTGCAGACTCCAAATCTGACTTCAAACCAGCGACAAGTGGAGTACCAAAGGGTTCAGTCCTGGGACCTCTCCTGTTTCGTATCTACTTCTCTGAAGTACAGGTTAACACAGAAGGCCTCTGGCTAACGAAGTTCGCCGATTACTGCAAACTAGGAGCCATGGTAGAGTCCAAAAATGATATGGACATCCTACAGAAGGGCCTCACTGAGACAGATGCCTGGTGTCAGAAGAATGGCCTCAAGCTCAATGCCAAAAAGTGCATTGTCAACCCCTTTGGTAAAAACTCTGTACCCATGAACTACCACATAAACAGCAGTCTACTTAATGCCGAATATGTGATAAGAGACCTTGGAACCCACGTGGACAGTAGTCAGGAAATCCTTCTATGTTTCACACCTCATCACAAAAGTGTTCTCATCCAGGAAAAAAAGAGGTCATTGTTCCCCTCTACTCGACACTCATTAGACCCATTACAGAGTACAACACCCCTTTTGGAATGTACCTCACAAGACATCTGCAGCAGCTGGAAAGGCCACAGAAGTACCTCACAAAGAGGATTACTGGCCTCAAACAGATGCACTACACTGACCGTGTCAAAAAAACCCAGCTGTACTCTATAGCATATCGCCTACTCCGAGGAGATCTCTGCCTAACATATAAAGCTATGTTAAACCCAGAGCTGTTGGACATGCTATATCTAAAGAAATCCCAATCCCTCCGAGCTAAACGCTCCAGAGACCTAAACCTTGTCACCACAATAAACAGGACATGCTGTAGGGATAGATTCCTGTCCCAGAGACTTCCTATACTCTGGAACAAGCTACCCATCTATGTCAAGCAAAGTTCCTCATTAGCACTCCAAGAAAAATCTTGATGAGTGGATGGGTAATAGGAAATGCACCCCAGGGATCACTTCTGTGGCTCTGTTCGACACAGGCACAGGAAATTACCTTTCTTGGGTGGAGTAAGCCAGGGAACCTTGTTGGCTAGGATTACTTAGGCCCTTGGGCTGATAGCCTAGTATGAACCTATGAACCTATGTACATAGTAGGCTTGCCTAATTAACAACAACAACATAAAAATACAAATCTTAACATCTGAACTTGGGTAAGGTGGATTTACACAGCTGTTCTGCCTGAAATCAAGACCTTGTTGTACTCTGCTTACCTGTCAAGAGGTTTCACTTGTAGCAATATTTAGGCTGGAATGTGGGTGATCCTCCTATTCCAAAGTTGCACCTAATACTGAAATGAAGATTTGTATATTATTCTAATTTACAATGGCCACCAAGACAGAGCATATGTGTTTTGAGGAAGAAATCTAAAGTACAGTTGTGTACACTTACCATAAATGTAGATGTTTGAGTGTATTCAATGCTGCAGTCATCACACTTGGGTTATCTGCCTGCAGGTAGCCCTGAGTCGGCCCGAATACCAGAATCTTGGGATTTCTGCATCGGATGCTGTCGCCTCATCCATGATGTCAGGTCGTCAGGGGTATAAAACATGCAGCCGACGCCATTACATCAGTTTTTCTTGCCCCAGATGTCAGGAGCCTCCAAAATAGGAAGCAATCAAATGGTGTGGAACACCTCCAGTAAAAAGTAAATACCATTTCCATAAGATATGGGCAAAAAAGAGGATAGGTAGAAAGTATAGAAAGATAGAGGGTTGGAGGGAGGGTAACCAAGACTGCAACAGTGAATACACTTGAACATCTACATTTATAGTAAGTGTACATAACTGTACTATGTTCTTCATGTTTCACTGTTGCAGTCATCAAACTTGGGTTGATTCCCAAAGCTGAGGAAGGGTGGAGGCAGTCAAGAAGTAGTAGGGCTGGCTAGCAGGCCTTGAAAGACTGCTGTGGAAAATCCAGCTCTAGATTTAGAAAAGATAGGTAAGTAGAAATGCTTGGTGAAGGTTTGTACAGAACTCCAGATTTTCAGGATGTCCTGGTAGGGACTCCCCTGAGAATAGCTGTAGAGGTTGAGGTAGCCCTAGTGGAATGAGGCCTGATCCCATGTGGGGTAAGTTTTCCATGGTGTTTGTAGCAGAAATGGATGCAGTGTGCTATCCATTTAGAAATGGTTTGTTTTGAAATGGCCTTGCCCTCTGCCCCTGTAGCAAAGCTGACTAGCATCTGGTCAGATTTTCTGAAAGGTTTAGTCCTGTCAAGGTAGAACCTGAGCTGTATGTGCATGTCCGAGGAGTGCAGGATCCTTTCCCCTTTATTGTGAGGATTAGGAAAAAAGGTTGGCAAATGGATTGATTGGTTTAAAGCCACACTGGATACCACCTTGGGCATAAAAGATGGGTTACTCCTGAGGGAAATCTTGTCCGCATGGAAGATAATGAAGGGTTCCACAGCCATAAGGGCCTGTTAAGCAGACACTCTTCTTGCTGAAGTGATGGCTAGCAGTAAGGCTGTTTTCCAAGAGAGAAATTTTAACTCTGCTGTAGCAGCAGGCTCAAAAGGGGGAAGCATGAGCTACTCTAGTAAAAGGTTAAGGTCCCAGGGAGGAGTGGGAGCTCTCCTTGGGGGTCTTAAATTGTTAGCTCCTCTCAGGAACTGTTTGATCAGAGGGTGAGAGAAGAGGGGTGGCTCAGTATTGTAATGAGCTGAGATGGCAGAGGCATGAATCTTAATTGATGAGAAGGATAAGCCTTTGTGGAGCAGCTCTGCTATGTAATCTAGGATTTGAGGCAAGGAGGGCACGGCTGTTTCCTTCCCTTGAGACTGGCTCCAAGAACAGTATATATTCCACTTTTCTGAGTAGGATTTCCTAGTACTGGGCCTCCTGGCCCCAAGGATAACATCCAGCACCGGTTTGCTGAGGGTTGTTGGTGATATATTCAGGGAATAAGCCAAGCTGACAGGTTCAGAGTTTGCAGCTGAGGATGCAAAATCTGTCCCTTCTGCTGGGACAGCAGAGAGGGGGTCTGATGTAGGTGCCAGGATGACACTGCTGTCAGGATGCATATGAGTGGGTATCAGTGCTGGCGTGGCCAGTCTGGTGCAAGAAGGATTGTCCTTGGCCTGTCCTGTTTGATCTTGAGGAGTACTTTTGGAAGGAGGGGCAGAGGGGGAAAAGCATAGATTGAGAGGTTTTCCCATGTGAAGGATAGGGCATCCACTTTCCAAGCTTGGCTGTGGGGAATTCTGGTGCAAAATTTATTTAGTTGATGGTTTTGGGGGGACACAAAGAGGTCCACCTCTGGTGTCCCCCACCTGTGTATTAGAAGTTTGAATGGGTTTGGTTCCAGTTTCCACTGATGTGGGTCCACTACATTTCTGCTTAAGCAGTCTGCCAGTGAATTTTGTTTGCCTGGCAAGAATTGAGCTTGCAGGTGCACTTGGTTGCCTAAGGTTGTGTTCCACAGAGCCATGGCTAACCTGCAGAGTGGGTAGGAGTAAGTTCCCCCCTGCTTGTTTATATACCACATAACTGTGGTGTTGTCTGTCTTTATCAGGAGCTGTCCTGGAAGGATAAGGTATTTGAAGGTTGTCAGTGCATTCTGTACAGCTAGCATCTCTTTTTGATTGATACGCAGGGGAATTTGTTCTGGGCTCCATTTGCCTGCCATGTGAGCCCCCCATGCATAATCTGATGTGTCTGTTGTCAGAGTTTGGATGGCGGGGGGTTGTGAGAAAGGGAGTCTCTTGTTGTGGTTGCAAGCCTCTGCCCACCAAAGGAACTCTGTTCTTAGGCAAGGAATGATAGGAATCACTGTTTCCAGGTCCTGGGAATGTTGACACCAGATACTTTAAGTACCATTGAAGTTTCCTCATATGCAGTCTTGCATATGGAATCAGTAGAATACATGAGGCCATGAACCATAGGGCTTACAGTATTTTTCTTGCAGATAGCTGGATTTGGGTGGCCAGTAGTTTGAAATAAGTTGTCAAATAAACCTACTTTTCTGGAGTGATGAATGCCATCTGGGAAGTTGTGTTCAAGCTTGCTCCCAGGAATACAATCTTTTGGCTGGGTAACCTATGTGACTTCTTTTCATTGATGGCATACCCCAGAGAAGTTAGGAGTCTCTTTACAAACATCAGGTGCTGAAGTAGCAATTCCTGACTGTCCGCCTGAATCCGGCAATCGTCCAATCCAAGTATGGGTACATTTGAATATTTCTCTGCCTGCAGTAAGCAATGGCTGGAGTCAGGCACTTTGTGAATACCCTGGGAGCAGTAGATAAGCCAAAGGGTAATGCAGAGAACTGATAGTGCATAGAGCCTGTCCTGAAACATAGATATTTCCTGCAAAATTCCCTTATGGGGATGTGCAGATAAGCTTCTTTTAAGTCTAGGGTGACTAGCCAGGAGTCCTTGGCTAGCATAGGAAGGAGCTGCTGGAGTGTAAGCATTTTGAATTTTGGTACCACCAGGAAGGTGTTTAGGCATGACAGATCCACAACAGCGCGCCAAGAGTTCTCTTCCCTTGGCACCAAGAACGGCCTGGAGTAGAAACCCTGTCCCCTTTGCTCTGTTGCCACAGGTTGAACAGCCCTGATACTGAGAATAGAAAGTACTTGCTTTTGGGCCTCCGTCCACTGGTTTGGAGGAAGATCTGGCAATCCACTCGGGGTTGGCAGAGAGTGGAAATAGAAACTGTATCCCTGGGATACAATATTTAAGACCCATCAGTCCTGGGTAATATACTCCCAGTTTTTTTGCATGCAGGGCAAGTTTTTCTCCTAGGGCTGCAAGTACTTGGGCATGGCTGGGAAGGATTAAGGACAAATCATTGTGAACTTTTTCCATAGGGGGGTGTCTTACCACTCCCAGTTTTTGAGGAGGGAGCACTCCATTGTTTTAATCTGTGCATACCCTGAGACTGTAGTCTTTGTGGTCTGTTGCCCCATGGTTTGGGCTGAGAAGGTCTGGAAAGGATGAGTTTTTTGAAGGCCAATGCCTACTGATTCTAGGTGGCTGTACCTGTAAGAAATCTTTAACAGTTTGCATGGATTTAGCTTTTTATTCCATCTTTTTAAGAACTTCTTCTGCTTTAAAGCCAAACAAACATTCTTGGTTTAATGGAGCATCAAGTCATTTTGCCTTGACATGGTGTGGCAATTTTTGTTCCTTCAGCCAAGCATGCCTTCTCAGAACAGACCCAGTGACAGCAGCCCTGCAAGATGCTTCTAAAGCATCAAAACCACACTGCAAAGTATGTTTACCAACTTGGTTTGCAGAACGCATTAAGCCTTATAAGTCCTTATTTTCCTGCGCAATCAGGAATCAACAAAATTTTTTGTTTAATTAGATCAATAATATGCTGCTGGTACTTCAACATGTGAAACTGGCAATTTAAAGCCCTGATGGCAAGAGTTGCAGAGGTATAAACCTTCTTACCCCATCTGTCTAGAGCCCTAGAATCCCTGTCAGAAGGGGTAGGGTTTTTGGCTGTAGAAGCCTTAATACTTTTAGGTCCCTGGGAAATGGTCTCTGGATCCGTAGTGGGATTTTTAAAGAGAAATTTGTGAGAGTCAGGTACTCTGTCATATATGTCAGGCTTTCTAGGAGCAGGTGGTAAAGTATCAGGGGTAAGGCTGGATTCCACGAAGACATCATCTACAATATCCAGGACAGGGGGAATAGCTAGAGGCCTATGCTTGAGGCAAGTCTAAAAATTCCCCAAGTCTCTTTTTGGACTGTGGGTGGTCCTGGCATTCCCAGCAGAAATGCTCTCTTAGGGTATGCAAGATTTCACCTTAAGAAAGGTCCTCTGGAGGGGAGGCTGAGGGCATTGAATCCTCTGCATCTGAGTCCTCATAGGTAGATAACGGTATGTCCTGGTAATCACAGGGGTCAGAGTCATCAGACTCATGGTCTGAAGAATCAGAAGGAAAATCAATTCTGTATCTTTTAGAGGAGGGGAAGGCTGGCTTCCCCTAATTAAAGTAATAAGGTCTTCAGCCATTCTAAGCATTTGCTTCTGTGGCATGGGAGCTTAAGAATGTGCTCTGGTCATCTGTTTCCAAGGTGTAGTGCGAACTCTGGGCCTGAGAAATTCCATAGATTTAGTCATTAACGAAGTAGACAGTTTGATATGAACATCGGAAGGTCTGAATACACCCTCAGAAGCTGGTGCCCGCACAGCGGCTCTGGACCCATCCAAGGTAGAGATATCCGCAGGTTCCATAGTTGAAGAAGCATCTCGCGGCATACCAGACTCCGAATGGGTCTCAGTAGAGGCCTGTGAATCTGCAGAAGCAGGTAACAGGGGCTGCGATTGTGCCTCACTGAGTACCGGTGGACTGGCGACTAGCTTAACGGAAGCATCGTCGGCAGTTTTGGACCTATGCCGTCTGTCTCTGTCTTTATCTTTGCTTTTTTTTGAAAGATCGGTAGTCGGATGGCTTACCAAAGCCATTTTGGAATACGGAGAATGAGAGCGAAAGAATTTAGAGACAAAAATAGCCCAACAAATAGTTTGGGCATTGAACAAGGCACAAAACTGACAGCGAGGGACACTGTGGTTTGGGCCTAAACAGGTGATGCAGTAAGAATAAAAATCTCTGTGAGGTATTCGCTTTCCACAGGCAAGACAATTGTTAACTTTTTCTGACATCGGTTAAAGCAAAAAAAAAAAAAGTATCCCCAACGAGGTACTTAGCTTTACAAGACTTCAGGTTTGAAACTTGAAAAACAAAAATTTCAGGTAGCTGCCAACCAGCACTTGCGAACTGCTTCTGCTTCAGGCTCCCGCACAGCAATAAAAGCAGATGTAAAGACGTCGGCTGCATGTTTTATACCCCTGACGTCATGGATGAGGCGAGAGCATCCGATGCAGAAATCCCAAGACTCTGGTATTCGGTCCGACTGAGGGCTACCTGTAGGCAGATAACCCAAGTGTGATGACTGCAACAGTGAAACACGAAGAACATCCACAAGACTCAGGCCTGGTGTATTGCATTACAGGTGCTCTGGGACCAACATGTTTGAGTTCCGAGTTTCATTTGTGGGTTGTAATGATCTTGTCTCCTGATCAAACCACTTCCTGGAGGTCTCATACTGCAGTACTGTTTACCTATGACAGGCAACTCAGACATTTGCTGCTTTTTTCTTTACCAGTGAAGTACTCTGGTCAGGTGTGATGCATACTTAACACAATCCCACAAAGATCAAGTGTGTACTGCCAGAGAAACAGCGGCAAATAAAATTTTCGACCATGTGGTATATGAAGGTTTTTCATTTCAAGAATTACAATCAGAGATTGTATATTACTAGAAAATTCCATGTTTTATCAACCGGCAACCAAAAAAATAAAAATTCAAACAAATCCACTACTTTTACTACATTAAATATAACATACTTGACAGATCAAAAAAAAACTGTAATGTTGCAGAAAACAAAGTGCACATTACAATTTTTTAGAAAAATAAACAAGATGTAATAGACATAACAGTGGCTTTTATGCTTCTGAACCATCAAGCATCCTGGTCAGGGCTTAACAAATGGGATGATGCAGTTCAGGACCACCTATACGAAATAGGCTCTGCTGCTTCTACTTCCAGTTTTATCTGAAATCACATACTGTTATTACACCAAATAAAAAGGCCCTGGAAAATTATCAGCTCCAGTTCTACGGGACCAATAATCCAAGTGATAAGTAAAAGTCACACGACTGTTAAAATGGCAAAAAAATCCCAAAAAACCCCACTGTAGTATGCAGTTGCATAGGATACATTCCTTCCTAGCTTTTCAGTACCAAATAAGTTTTTGGTTGTACAATGAACATAAGACAACAAATTAATTTTTAAAGGACATTACCAACTGACATATTAAGCACCCATATACTATCAGAGATGAACACTTACACAAACACATATCTTGGATGCAAAACCTTTTTTTTTTATATATATATATAACGTAAGAAACTTTTTTTTTTTTTTTTTAACTAGGCAGCTAGATAACTGATCATTTGGTAGCAAAACAACATTGTGAGATGAGTAGTTACAGACCACATAAAATAAATTCCCTCTCAATTCTCAGTACCATCATAAGAAGCTTTTCATTTTAAAATGAATGTAGGACAACCAAATCATTTTTAAAGGACTTTTCTGACTAAGCTAAAACTGGACCCTTTTTTCTTACCTGCCTACAGCAAGTAATCTAGTTTCCACAAAGCCAGCCTGTAAATCCAACTGGAAAACTGTAATGCTAATTACAGTATTTAGTTTTATTTTCTTAATATGCAGCTAAAAAAATGCTGCTGTATTTCTTACACCACAAAAAAAAAAAAAGGGGGGGGGGGGCTGTACTGTACAAACTCTCCAGCTGTAATGCTACTCCTGTCTAGACCTGGACATGTCCAAGGATACTGTGCTGGAAAGAGACCCATAACAGCACAAATCAAAGGAAATTCTAAAATCCCATCTACAGGAAATGCCGAGAACAAGCCAATACACACTAACTGTAGCAGTGCCTGGAGATGCAAAAACAAGTTGTCAATACAGTTTTGAGCATAAATTGGGCTTTTTTTTAATTTAACTGAATAATTAAGCATGGGAAAGTTTTGTGGACTGCATGTGGTTCACAGACTGGGAGTTTGAAAACAAAGCTGTACAGACTTTTTTTCTTTTTATTGGTGAAAGATACCACGAACTGTAGAGTCTTTACTGATTAATTTGGTTCTGTGAACATCCATAGAATGTAATAAATATTCTTCACTGCTTGAGAAGTTTGGAATACAGGACTGACTGGTTGGGGTTGGTCACAGCAGATACCTTAAGCACAAAAAATGGCCTACACACTTGATAAAAAAAAAAAAAAAAAAAACTATCCTTGTGAAATATGAGGTATGGAGGAGTTCTGGGTATGGCTTGCAATTCTGGGACTCTTGCATTTTCCAGGATATGTTGAATTTGCAGTTTCTTTATTAGTAAACAAAGTTTAAATTAGTAAGCTAATTTACTAATAAATTAGCAAACGCAAAAAATATAATCCTGGATATGTTGAATATTTATTTAATTTACTAAGTCTAAGTGATTTATTCGAGCAGACAGCCTCATTTTTATTTATTTATTTTGTATTTTTTAAGTTTTATAACAGTTGATACCAGTACTAGGTTCATACCATTTCAAATCTGGGGAGTATAGTTATTACACTGAGAACACCAGGTAGAAAGTTTCTTACAGTGTTTGTTTTTTTGGGGCCAAGTGCGTGACAGTTGGTTTACTGACACTTTGAGGGACTCTGTGGATTTTGTCCTGTTGTGCTTCAATACCACCCACATACAGGCAATCTCACACCTATGGCCAATTTAGCATGTCCAAACCACCTAATTCATGTCTTTGGAATGCGAGAGGAGCACCCAGAGAAACCCCATATCAACACAGGGAGGACATGCAAACTCCACACAGAAGGCACTTCAGCTGAGAACTGAACAGAAGAACCACTTGCTGTGAGGCAAAAAAGCTACCCACTGTGCTGCCATTCTAAACTGAATGCTGTACAATTGACACAATGTTATATATAGCAACAATGTGGAGCTCATACAAAAAATAGAAGAACATCACTGAAAAAAAAAAAGTTTTGCATGAATCAAAAACTTGGAAGACAGATGTAAAAGGCGCACTTTTACCACACCATGTTAAAAATCTGCTAAAAGCTACAAAGTTTTAACAGAGGGAATATGGCCAAAATAATCTCCATCACAGAAGAATACATGGATGACATGTGGCATAAAGGCTGACATAATAACATCAGTCTAGCATCCATGCAGGGATGCTTTCAAGCAGTCTCACAGATCCTCTTAAAAGATGGGATGCATAATTATGAAGTGTGGAGTGGCAAGCTAGGAGACTAAAGCACAGAGAAGAGGAACAATGCAGCTACAGGGCTAACGCCTGGCTCTAAGGTGGTATGGAACACTCAACATAAGGAGAGTGACTATTACGTCCGTTACTAGTACACATGTTCTCTTTTTTAAGACAAAAAACATCTTTATTGAATATGACACAGGCAATCATACATTTATATAAATGAAAATAAACTATATTACATAATTTCAATTGCAAACATCATACATTACATATAATCTTCTATACGGTCATTGTCAGTCAAACATTACATAGCTCACGCAATTCCTGACTTCCCAACTCGTTCCCTCTCTGTACAGCAATTTTGAGTGTGTATCTTTAACTCCCAGTCGGTGTGGCTTCAGCTTTTAAAAAAATGAAGTTATCACCTTACAATTCTAACAAATACTCATTGACAAACACAGTATGTTTGCCATCATGTATGCTTCAAGATAAAATATTCTGATACCTCGTATGTAGCATGGTTTTGGAATTATTAATGCAAATATGAACAAGCATTTTTGATGCCTAGAGGCGCAGTAGGAGGTAACTGCAGAAAAGCCTAAAGGCTAACTCGACTGCAATGAGTTAAAACTCACTCCTCCTCCAGAACATTATTCTGCAGGTATTGTTCCCACAATTCCCGTTTTTCCTATGTAATTTGCTCCTACCCCTTTCTAAAGATACCACTTCCAGTTCTTTTACAGCTTTTATGATATTCACTATATCTAGTACAGTTGGTTTAGACTTCAATTTCCATTTTCTAGTAACTGCTTTTTTTGGCAGCCACCAGAATTAAACTTAGCAAGGCCTTACTATGTCTAGGCAATTATGATTGTGTATCATAGCCATACCTCTCAAGACAGTCTAGATTTTCGCAAAATGTCCAGATTTTTGCCTCATATTTTTTGGTGGGTTCCTCGTAAAATATGTGATTTTCTGGCGAATCTCTGGGATGATCTGAGGAATGAAGTCACTAAACAGTAACATACATTTGAGTTTCACACTTCCAATTCCTTCAGAAAATGCATGTTAACACAAAACACTGTTATTCTTCTAGCAACTTGCTATGTTTTTAAGAGAAATATGTAAAACTTGTCCCTATATTTGGGCCTTTGCCCCCCCCCCCACCCCCCAACCATTTTGTCAGGCTTTGCCAGATTTCTAGCACTAAGAGGTTGAGAGGTATGATTATAGCTCAAAAAATAATTTCCTCAGTTACACCAGTTTGCTCACCCAGTATTTCTGATAGAGTAATCTGCAGGGAATTTTTAAAGTCTGCCAACTCATTACACTCCAAAAAAAAATGTTCCCAATTACCCCTTTCTTCCACATCACACCTCCAATATTTGCAATCTACCCAAGGAAAAACTGTTTGCAGTCTACTTGGGGTATAAAAATACCTATCTAAATACTTCCAAGTAAAGATCCTAACTCTTCTAGATTTTGTTGCATATATCCATATATCCTCCCATTGTTTCTTTGTGAATTGTGTATCCAATTTATTTTCTCAAGCCTTTCTAATCTCATCTGACTGATTCCTATAGCTGTCATGCAATATTTTGTATGCCCTTCTAATTATCCTTTTTTTAACAGCAGCTTTTATAGGTTATTAGGTTCATAGGTGCTTACTAGGCTAATGACCGCAAGGGCTTTTTTAAGCCTATCCATGCATCCCGAACCTCTGAAGTTCTGATACTCTTGATAAGTGTAAGCAGGGGCCTGGGAGATGAACCATTTGCAAGTTGCCTGTGTCCATTAGAGATTAGAGACACATGTGCCAAACCAGGGATGAATTTCTGGTTTCTCATCCAACTGACCAAGCTGCACTTTAAACTGGGTTAAGGAGGAAAGTACAGTTTTGTACCTACCATAAATGTAGATGTCCGAACTGGATAGCATCTGCAGTCATAACAACTGGGTTGTCCTGTCGTCAGGCAGCCCTTCAGTCGGCCGGATTCCAAAGTCCGGGTCCGGCTTCGGCTGATGTCGCACTTCACCCGACGTCATCTCTGTTGGTCTTCGGGTATAAAGGCATCAGCCGACGCCATTTTCCTCAGTGTTTCTTGCCCCAGATGCCAGTTGCCCTCATGGAAGGCTAAAATTTGGATAAATGCCAATGTTTCCAAAAGGATAGAAGGTAAACACAAAAAGTAAGCATGTATGTACATATATACAAACAAATACACCATAAGAGACTCCCCCCCCACTAGCTAGCTATTAGGAGGGTAAACACCCTAGGAGTATCACAGAGGGGAAGGAGGGAGGGTAATCCTGACTGCAGATGCTATCCAGTTCGGACATCTACATTTATGGTAGGTACAAAACTGTACTATGTCCTTCATGGATGCATCTGCAGTCATAACAACTGGGTAGAATACCATAGCCAACAAGTGGAGGAGGATAAAACTAGATTATGGTGTGTTTAGGATCCCTTGCAGTACAGCAGTGGCAAACCCTGCTCGGGATCTGGAATATAGAGGCAAATTATAATGCTTGGCAAATGTATGCACGGAGGTCCAAGTAGCCGCCTCAATAATGTCTTTGGTTGCCACTCCTCGTAAGAAGGCTGTGGTAGTGGCTGTTGCCCTTGTAGAATGAGGTCTTATGTTCTGTGGAATTGGTTTTCCATGGAAGGAGTAACAGAATCGTATGCAATTTCCTATCCATTTGGAGATTGTCTGTTTGGAAATAGCTTTTCCTTCCCTTCCTGTTGCATAGGCTACAAAAAGTTGGACAGTCTTTCTGCTACTTTTAGTTCTGTCCAAATAGTAGCGTAGCTGTCTATGTACATCCAAGGTATGCAATATTCTTTCCCCTCTGTTTTGTGGGTTGGGAAAGAAGGTAGGTAGGTGGATTGCCTGGTTTAAAGACACTCTGGATACCACCTTAGGCATAAATGTAGGATTAGTTCTCATAGACACTCTATCTTGGTGGAAGATTAGGAAGGGTTGCACTGCCATTAAGGCCTGTAGTTCTGAAACCCTCCTTGATGAAGTAATTGCCAGTAGGAAAGCAGTTTTCCATGACAGGTGTTGTAGGTCTGCTGTTGCTGCTGGTTCAAAGGGTGATAGTGTCAATTTTTCTAGCACAAAGTTTAGGTCCCAAGCTGGTAATGGTGGTTTCCTTGGAGGTTTTACATTCTTGATTCCTCTGAGGAACTGCCTGAGCAAAGGGTGAGAAAAACAGGTGGATCAAAGCTGTATTCTGCTGAAATAGCTGATGCATGTATCTTGATGGAGGAGTAGGACAGGCCTGAATGAAGAAGTTCGGCTAGGTACTCCAGAATGTTAGGCATATCTATGTTTGACACATCTTTTCCTCTTTCAGTACTCCAAATGACAAACCTTTTCCATTTTCCAGCATAGTTTCTTCTTGTTGAAGGTCTGCGTGCTTCAAGAATAATGTCTCTAACTCTTTGGGAAAGTTCTGGATTAGCTGCTGCTATGTGATGTTCCATGCAGTCAGTTGCAAGGGTCTTAGGCTTGGATGTATGATGCTGTAGTTGTTCTGAGTTAACATCAAAGGCATCAGGGGTATTGGCCACATATTGTTCCGCGACATGCTCCTCAGCAGTGGGTACCAGTGTTGTCTTGGCCAGTTTGGAGCTATCAGGATTATCCTTGGACGTTCTTCCTTGATTTTTAGTAATACCTTGTGTATCAAGGGAAGAGGTGGGAATGCATATGCTGTTAGGCCTTCCCAGCTGAAGGAGAGCGAATCCACTTTCCATGCTAGTGGGTGGAATGTCCTTGTGCAGAATTTTTGAGCTGGTGATTGGTAGGTGATGCAAATAGATCTATCTGAGGCATTCCCCATTTCTTTGAGATGGTCTTGAAGATGTCCGGGTGCAGCTTCCATTCGTGGGCATCCGATGTGGTTCTGCTTAATATGTCTGCTAGAGTATTCTCCTTTCCCGGTACAAATATTGCCTGTAACTGGATGTTGTAGCTGAGTGCCAGGGTCCAAAGCTCCAAAGTCATTCTGCATAGAGGGTATGAATGAGTGCCTCCCTGTTTGTTGATGTATCACATGACTGTGGTGTTGTCTGTCCTTATCATCAACTGGCCCTCTTTGAGAAATGGTCTGAACTTTTGGATTGCCAGTTTTACTGCCAGCATTTCTTTTAGGTTGATGTGCAGGTGAAGTTGATCCTGTGTCCACAATCCTTGCACGCATTTGTCCAGCATGTGGGCCCCCCATCCTAGGTCTGAAGCGTCTGTTGTGATGGTCTGGCTTGCTTGACATCTGCGAAAGGGTAGCCCTGGGTTTGACTGGCATGCCTGAGCCCACCATAGGAACTCCTGTTTTAAGCATGGAATTAATGGGATTTCTGTTTCTAGGCTGTGTCTGTGTTGGGACCATAAATTCTTTAGGTACCACTGTAGTTTTCTCATATGTAGTCTGGCAAATGGAACCAAGATTATGCATGATGCCATGAAGCCCAAGGCCTGCAGTACTTTTCTTGCTGTTAACTTGTTCAGTTTTGTTAGTGCCAAGAAGTAAAGAGGAGTTCTTTTGTTTTTCTGTAGTTAGGAATGCCATCTGTTTTACTGTGTCCAATTCCGCCCAAGAAAGTCCTTGTTTGGGATGGTATCAGCCTTGACTTTTGTAGATTGACTGTGTATCCCAGTGCTTGCAGCAAGTAAATGACCCTTTGTAAATCTGTTGTCAGCTTGCTTTTGTTGTCCCCTTGTAGCAGGCAGTCGTCTAGGTATGGGTAAATTTGAATTCCCTGTAGTCTGCAATGGGCGATTACTGATGCCAGACATTTTGTGAATACTCTGGGCAGTAGATAAGCCAAAGGGCAATGCTGAGAATTGATAGTGCTCTGATCCTGCAAGAAATCTGAGGTATCTTCTGCAGATTGGTCGAATGGGGACGTGCAGGTATGCCTCCTTGAGATCTAGAGTTACCAGCCAACACTCCTTGCCCAGCATGGGAAGAAGTTGCTGTAGGGTCAGCATTTTGAATTTTGGGACAATGATGTATGTATTTAAGGCGGACAGGTCGAGAATTGGTCTCCAACTTTTTCCTTTCTTGGAACTAGGAATAGTCTGGAGTAGAACCCTTTCCTTGCTCTGCTGTTGGCACTTTTCCACAGCTCTCATGTTTGCTAACTGCATTATCTGTTGTAGAGCCTCTGTTTTTGATTTGGAGGTAGATTTGGCATTCCTCTTTTGACTGGTAAAGTGTGGAAGTGGAACCGGTAACCTTGATCTATGGTTTGTAAAATCCACTTGTCTTTTGTTATATAGTGCCAGTTCTTTGAAAATAAGGTTAATTTTCCGCCTAGAGGAGCTGCTATTTGTTCCCTGGTAGGCGGATTTAGGGTTAAGTCACTGTGGTTGAGTTGATGTAGTGGCAGAGGTTGTGTCTGTGCCTCTGTTGTTACCTTGCCTCTGTCGTCCTCTGTAGGCACCTCCCCTGGATTGGTTTCTGCCTCTGGAACGTCTATTCCTGCCCCTTTGAGATCTTGTGGAGTCAGGAAAGGACCAATTTTTGGCAGGCCAGTTCCTGCTAAACCTTGGGGGCTGCACCTGCAAGAAATCTTTAACCGTTTGAACAGATTTTGCCTTTTCTTCCATTTTCTTCATAACCTGCTGGGCAGGTGTACCAAACAAACTTGTCTTATCCATAGGAGCATCTAGCAACTTAGCTTTAACATGATCCGGTACAGCTTGCTCCTTTAGCCATGCATGCCTTCTTATCACTGTGCCAGTCATGGCTGATCTAAATGAAGCCTCCAGTGCATCATAGCCACATTTTAAGGAATGGTTACTAACCTGTTGTATGTTATTTACCATTTCTAATACATATTTCTTATCAATAGATTCATCAGTGGTTAGTTTTTTAGTTAACTGATCAAGCATAAACTCTTGGTATTGTATCATGTGAAACTGACAATTTAAAGCTCTAGCTGAGAGAGTAGCTGAAGTGTAGACCTTTTTGCCCCATCTGTCTAATGACCTTGCTTCCCTTTCTGAAGGAATAGGGTTTTTGCTATGGTCTGCTACTGCCTTGGGACCCTGGGATATAGTTTCAGGGTCTGCAAGTGGGGCCTTGTAAAGGTGGTGATGAGTGTCTGGCACCCTGTAAAATCTGTTTGGTTTGGCAGGGGCTGGAGGTAAAGAATCTGGTGCGGAGCAGACATCATTGAAAGCATCATCCACCACAGAGAGAACAGGAGGTATAGCTAAGGGCCTGTGCTGTGGAAGGTGCAGAAAGGTCCTAAGTCTTTTTCTGGAGTCTGAAAAATCCTGTTGCTGCTATTGGAACTGCTCTCATGGCATGTAAGGTTTCCCCAAAGGAGAATTCTTCTGGTGGGGAAGCAGCTGGAATGGATTCTTCAGCATCAGAGTCTTCAAAATTGGAGAAAGGAGCCTCTGGCTGATCAGTTATGTCTGATTCATCGGCAGACTCATCAGAGGACACTGGCTCAGGGGCTCTGCCCTAGGTCTCTTCTCTGGGGGCTGAGAGGCCCTGTCTGGGTGAGATTGAGATCCTCTAATTAATGAAATTAAATCTTCTGCCAGAGTAAGCATTTGAGAACTAGAGGATGGCCTGGTTGTAGGGGGTTTAACAGGCACTGTTTTAGTAGTCTTTGCTGCTTTAGCCCTGGCGAAGGCCTTAATGGACATGGCTGCTGGAGGCCTAGCAGCACCACGTGCTGGGGTAGAGACATCCAAGGGAATGGTGTCTGATAAGTCAGTGGCAACCACCGTAGTGGATAAAATTTCTGAGGCCGTTTCAAGAGTGGTAGCAGGGGCCTCAGTTGTAGAGATAGATTCAGCTGTACTTTGATCAGTTTTCGGTTTCGCCGAAACCGAGACACTCATGTTTGCTTAACCATGGTTCCGGCAAAACCGCGGACCGCGAGTGTCGGTCTTTATCTTTGCGTTTTTTGGCAGATTGGGTTGTCGGAGGATCCGACGACATAATGTACGCAAAATCAGAACCGAAAAACTGTTCAGCAAACTCCGACCGACGCCTAAGCGTTGCCGGTTGAACGAAGCACAGGCCGAACAGGCTGCTACGTCGTGGGCTGGGCCTAAACAAGGCAGACAATAAGAGTGGAAATCTTTATGAGGTATTTGTTTCCCACAGGTTAAACAATTATTAACTTTTTCTGACATCGGCTGAGGCAAGAAAGAGTCCCCAACGGGGTACTTAGCTTTAGAAGTCTTCGAAGTAGTATTCGGTAGAAGTAATCTCTGGATCCGACCGACCGGCACTTGCTAACAGCTCCTGCTTCGTGCGCCACGCGACATGAAAGACTGAGGAAAATGGCGTCGGCTGATGCCTTTATACCCGAAGACCAACAGAGATGACGTCGGGTGAAGTGCGACATCAGCCGAAGCCGGACCCGGACTTTGGAATCCGGCCGACTGAAGGGCTGCCTGACGACAGGACAACCCAGTTGTTATGACTGCAGATGCATCCATGAAGGACTTCTCTGCTTCACATGGATGGGGAGCCTGTTCCACATATGGGGCAGTCTCTGGGATACATACCTGTTTCTCCAGGAGATCTTATTTATATCACAGGCAAGGTTAAGTCTTTAGAATGGGTAATTCTGGTGCTGTTTGTTTTGTGGACATGCAGGGGGGGTCCATCAGAGTGGGGTCTAACAATGCAGTGTATGCCAAAAACAGATCTCCCCTCAAAAGCCTGTAGGAGACAGAATATAGGGATAAGGTCTTGAAGCGGTCTGCACAGGACATCTTACTTACGGCCTGTATTCTTTTAGTGAGGAACCTCTGTGAACATTCCAATTGTTGGATATGCCTGGTCAGGTACATACCAAAGGGGGCACTGTACTCAGTGATAGGTCTAATGAATGCCGAATACAGTGGGAACAGTGGGACAATGACTTCCTTGGACCTAGATGCCCTACATCAGTTTATAAGCTGTGCAACACAGAATGACTTCCTCACCACTGTAAACACTTGATGGTCAAATGCTAGATTACTAAGTGTGTCCTTAAGTCCTTGACTACTGGGTCAACTCTAAGGGGTGTGTTGTCAATATGATAGTTACCAGGGATGGATGACTTCCCAAAGGATGCTATTACACATTTCTTGGAATTTAGTTTTAGTCCTTGGCTCTGACACCAGTTGTTTGTCTGTATCAGCCCATCTTGGAGAGCATGTGTGTCAGTGTGGGATTCAATGACAGCTCCTAACAGACACTCCAGGAGCAGTTAACCACTGACAAGACCCTATACAAATCATAGATAGCTACCAGCCCCCAAATCTGACTCAAGATGCCTAATCCTCCTATCTGGACCTCTTTGAATCTATCAAGATTCAACCCTTTACCCTGATCCTGAGTGAATTTTAACTACCCAAATACATACTGGAAGAAAGTACAGTTGTGTACACTTACCATAAATGTAGATGTTCGAGTGTATTCACTGTTGCAGTCATCACTTGTGGGTTATCCCTGCTGGGTAGCCCTCGGCCGGCCTGAGCAACAGAGTAAAGGATTTTCCTCCTGCATCAGTTGTTCAGAGACTGTGGCTGACGTCAGGTCATCAGGGCTATAAAAGGTGACAGCCAACGCCATTACATCAGTTTTTCTTGCCCCCAATAGTCAAGGAGTCCCTAAGAGGATATAGAAAAATGGGGGTGGGGGGGGTGGGAGGGAAACAGGACTGCAACAGTGAATACACTCAAGCAACTACATTTACGGTAAGTGTACACAACTGTACTATGTTCTTCATGTTTGCAGTATCACTACGTGCCCTATTTAACCAAAGCCTGAGTACCGGCTTTGTCCCAGCTGAGTGGAGGACAGCCACTGTCATCTCTTTGCACAAAGGTGGAGCATCCACCGATATGGGAAATTATAGACCCATCAGCCTAACTAGCCTGATCTGCAAGGCCATGGAACCGATTATTATGGACCTCATTAACAAGGACATTGGCAACCTCTCAACACTTGATCCCACACAGTTTGGCTTCATTAAGGGGAGGTCACGTCTGTTAAATTTGGTCGACTTCTTTCAGACAGTCACCAAAGCCATGGACGAGGGGAAGATGGTGTACACCAACTACCTTGACCTGGCCAAAACCTTTGACACTATTCCCCACTCAGGCATAACAGATAAACTCTCAGCTAGACATCAATCTGTATGTGACCAGATGGGTAGCTAACTGGCTCACTGATAGAACCCAGCTAGTCAAAACAGAGGAAGCCACCTCAAGCAGTAGACCTGTAACGAGTGGCGTACCACAGGGTTCAGTCTTGGGGCTTCTGTTATTTGGATACACCTTTCTGAGGTACTGGCCAAAACCAGTGGGCTATGGATGACCAAGTGTGCAGATGACTGCAAGCTGGGTGCTGTCATCAATTCCCCTAATGATGTGGACATCCTCCAAGAGGGTTTCACCCAAACAAATGACTAGTGCCAGAAACATGCCCTCAAGCTGAATAACAAAAAATGCATCATCACCCCTTTGGGGAGAGTGATGTCCCCACAATTATCACAATAATAACAACGTCTTAAGCATGCAATCAGTCGTGAGGGACTTGGGCACCCAGGTTGATAGCAACCCAACTTTGGACCACCATGTTGTTTCCACTGTAAGAAAAGCTTTCTACATAACCCACCTCATAAGTAAGGGTATCTCATCCAGGACAAGGCGGTCATAACATCCCTGTATTCTTCATTTATAAGACCCATTCTTGAGTACAATGCCCCATTCAGCATGTAACTCGCAAAGCATATGCAGCAGCTGATGACCACAGAGGTTCCTCACCATAAGAATCCACGGTCTCAAAAATCCACCATACACAGATAGGCTAAAAGCCCTATCTCTCTACTCAGTTTCATACAGACTCCTCAGAGGTGACCTCTGTCTGGTCAACAAGATGATCTCAGACCCCACCTTTTTACTGGACTGCTCCATATACGCAAGACATGCTCCACTCGAGTAACCCGCACGCCCTGCATCAACCTGGTTTGTGACATCAATAGGACTTGTTGGTGGGACAGATTTGTGTCCCAGAGACTCCCCCATGTGTGGAATACACTCCCTCTCCACATCAAGCAGAATAACTCTTTACCTCTTTTTAAGTGCAACCTGGACAACTGGATGGGAAACAGAAAATGCATCCCTGGGATTCCTCCCGTGTCCCTGCTGGACAGGGGCAACAGGTGCTGACTTGGCTAAATATGGACTAAATTCTTGGCTAGGCTTATAAGGGCCTCAAGCCCAATAGATTAGTAACTTTCTATGATCCTATGATCCTACTTTGCAATCATCTGCAAATTTAGTCAGCCAGTGACCACTGACATTGGCCATGACTTTTGAGAAGTAAATGCCAGAAAGCAGCAGTCCAAGGACTGATCCCTGAGGGACTCCACTTGTAACTGGCATCTCTGTAGAGGTGGACTCCCCAATTCTAACTACTTGGATTCTGTATGTGAGCCAGTTGACTACCCACTGGGTGACATACGAGTTTATACCCAACCTCTTGAGTTTGTCAACAATGCCCAAGTGCGGTATTGTGTCAAATGCCTTGGCCAGGTCAAAGTAGGCAGTGTGAACCATTTTTCCCTCATCCATTGCTTTTCTTACCTTCTCAAAGAAGTCTGCCAGGTTCAGTAGGCATGACCTGCCCGTGATGAAATCAAACCGGGTTGGGTCCAGTGTCTGGAGGTTTACTACATCTCCATGATAATTCTTTCCATGGCTTTACATACAAGACTAGTGAGACTTACAGGTCTGTAGTTTCCAGGGTCTGTAGATGGCCCACCTTTGTGCAGAGGGACAACTGTTGCCATTCTCCATTCATGAGGCATGAAGCCTGTTTAGAGGCTACAGTTAAACAGTAATTCCAGAAGCCCTGATAGGCCATGTGTCATGCTATTTAGAAGGTATCCTGGGATATTATCTGGGCCCACTGATGCAGTGTTCTTGGTCTTAGAGCATTAAGGACCTGTTCCCCAGTGACAGCAGGGAGAGTCATATTTGAGGGTATTTCCTGAGGGAAGGTTGAGGGGGAGAGAGGGGTAAAGTTGGAGCTGAATTTATCGGCCAGATGGTTTGCTATTTCTTCTGACTCAGTACAGGTGGCTCCATTACAATGAGCTCTGCACACAATTGTGTATTGCCTTTGAGGTTGCTGATATAGCTAAAGAATCCTTTGTGTTTGTCCTTGGCTTTGGAGGCCAAACTTACCTCAAACTTGGCTTTGGTAGTCTTTATTTTTCCTTTGAGCTGTTTGTTTAGTTTGACAAGCATACTTTTATCCTGCTGGGAGCTGCACCTCCCAATTTTTGCCATGATTTTTGTTCTTAATTTCTACTAAAACTCTACCAGTGCTGGTCTTTTGCTTAGGATCCCCCTATTTCTTTTACTTTGCCCATACTCTGATATCAATCCCTGCCAGAGAAGGCAGTCGCTGGCCTTCAGTCCAAATGAATTCTTGGCCTCTTCCTATTCTATTACCTTTCCTCCTCTTATTATTTGTTTACCAACACCTTGGCTCCTTTGCCAGTTTTCTCCAGTAAACTCCAGCCCCTCTTACCTATCCTCCGTACCCCTAATTGTAGTCATCCCTATCAGCAAAACATCCTTTCTCCATTCCTGTGTTGGCTTGGTTCTTAGAATACTTTCTGCTACTTCATGAATATAATATTCTGTATGGTTATTGTTGTTCTCCATAAGGATCTACATCCAAAATCCCAGTCTCTCATCGTTTCTTAAGCTTCCGTTTCATCATCATTCCTTTCCACTTTGAATTATAGCTTTAAGCTTGTGCTACGTATAGGAGTCTTAACTGTGTAGCTCTGAAATACCCCTTCAAATCAGATAATTCCAAATGACCTTATTCTATTGGAAGTACCAACTTATCTCACTTGACTTTTGCATTCTTCCCCTCACAGATAAAAACCTTCAACTTTTTACCAACTGCTACCCACAACGTCTCTGGTTGATACAAATATGCCTGAACTAAATATAGAACTAAAAACATTTTACCACTTGTATCTTGCTATCCACACCCATAAAACAGAGCTTCCAATTTAGCAGTTTTTGTATTATCTTTTGTTTAGTCTCTTCCCATACATCCTTACCTGCCATAACAGAATCTTTTTTTAATCCATACACCTAAGTACTTCATTCTGTCATGTTCCCATAAATATGAGTATTGCTGAACCAATTTGTGTATGGGTACATAGTTTACAGCTATTGCATTTGTTTCATACCTCTCAACCTCTTAACACAAAAAATCTGGACAAAGCCAGAAGGTGGCCTAATGGTTAAGGTGCTTGCCTTGCAAACACAAGGTGCAGGGTTTGAGTCTCACAAGGGATAATTAGCTAGGCTTAAAATGGCTCACAAGGGCAGTTAGCCTAGTACTAATCTTTGTACCTATGAACAAAGCCCAAATTTAGGGACACATTTTAAATATTGGACTTATAAACTTAAGGTTGCTAGAATAAAAAAGGTTTTGTGCTACCATTCATTTTCTGAATGATATGATGTCTGATACTCAAACAACTGTCATTACCTGGTGAATTCAGTCTTCACCGGTTTGCCTCAAAAATCCAAAAAATGACTAATTTTATGAGGAACAGACAAAAAATATGAGGCAAAAATCTTGGCATTCTGCGAAATACAGACAGTTGAGAGATATGTTTTTAGCTTCATTAGTTTTGCATCCCGAAAGGACTATAAACTGTCTGATAATGTTCCACTACGCTAAAATGTCCTTTCCAGGTTTTATCAGGTAAAAATAATATCATCTTCAAATAAAGACAACTTTTCTTAATTAACCTACCAATTATATTACTGAATTTCTGAGTCCATTTTCATTTGCTAACGGTTCTCCATGTAATGCAAGTAACAAAAGGGAAAGAGGACCCCCTCCCCACCTGGTTCCACTGCTCTGACAGAACTTATTCAGAGAGGAACCCCCCCGCACACACACACACAAACTTTAATTTTCACCTCTGATCCTTCATATGTCCTCCTAATCAAAATTATAATCTTATCCAGGAATGCAAATGCTTCCATTGCCCTACTCTTAAAATCCCAGCTTACTCTGTCAAATGCTTTCTCTGCTTCAAGACTCACCAACATATTTTTCTTACATTTTACTTCCCTCTAGTTCATCACTGTTCTGTTAATGTTACTAAATGTTTGCCTCCCCTCCACAAAACCACACCAATCCATATCTATCAATTTTGGCATCACTTTTAGCCATTATACAAACAGACACTTCATAATCATGGTTTAGAATTGAAATGGGCCTATATGAAACTTGATCTGACAGGTCTTTACCACCATTAGGTATTACAGCCACCACTGCTTTCTTCCGGTTCTTGTAAGCTCATTAATAAACTACAGGTGTGCAGTATATTAAGGACAAAATGTTCAGTGTAATTAAACCTATACTGCTTTCCCTGTTGTATCCTTATATGGATAACAGTCTACTCCCATTTTTTTATATTAAAAGGACTGGCACAACAAACAAAAATTATGTACTTATTTTAACAACAGACCTGTAAGAAAGACTGTTCATGCTTGGCATTTACAGCTTTCCCAGGCTGTTTCCTTCTCGTAATAATATTAAGCATTGCTCCATTCCACCATCCAGTTTTTCTGGAAAAGCATGTACACCCTCATTCATACATAAGTAAGTCATTAGAGTCCAGTGGTAAGAGATGAGAAAGCATGAAAAGTACAGTTTTGTACCTACCATAAATGTAGATGTCCGAACTGGATAGCATCTGCAGTCATAACAACTGGGTTGTCCTGTCGTCAGGCAGCCCTTCAGTCGGCCGGATTCCAAAGTCCGGGTCCGGCTTCGGCTGATGTCGCACTTCACCCGACGTCATCTCTGTTGGTCTTCGGGTATAAAGGCATCAGCCGACGCCATTTTCCTCAGTGTTTCTTGCCCCAGATGCCAGTAGCCCTCTTGAAGGCTAAAATTTTGGATAGATGCCAATGTTTCCAAAAAGATAGAGGTAAACACAAACATAAGCATGTATGTACATATATACAAACAAATACACCATAAAAGACTCCCCCCCCACCAGCTAGCTATTAGGAGGGTAAACACCCTAGGAGTACCACAGAGGGGAAGGAGGGAGGGTAATCCTGACTGCAGATGCTATCCAGTTCGGACATCTACATTTATGGTAGGTACAAAACTGTACTATGTCCTTCATGGATGCATCTGCAGTCATAACAACTGGGTAGAATACCATAGCCAACTAGGGGAGGAGGATAAAAGTAAATTATGGTGTGTTTAGGATCCCTTGCAGTACAGCAGTGGCAAACCCTGCTCGGGATCTGGAATATAGAGGCAAATTATAATGCTTGGCAAATGTATGCACGGAGGTCCAAGTAGCCGCCTCAATAATGTCTTTGGTTGCCACTCCTCGTAAGAAGGCTGTGGTAGTGGCTGTTGCCCTTGTAGAATGAGGTCTTATGTTCTGTGGAATTGGTTTTCCATGGAAGGAGTAACAGAATCGTATGCAATTTACTATCCATTTGGAGATTGTCTGTTTGGAAATAGCTTTTCCTTCCCTTCCTGTTGCATAGGCTACAAAAAGTTGGTCAGTCTTTCTGCTATTTTTGTTCTGTCCAAGTAGTAGCATAGCTGTCTATGTACATCCAAGGTATGCAGTATTCTTTCCCCTCTGTTTTGTGGGTTGGGAAAGAAGGAAGGTAGGTGGATTGCCTGGTTTAAAGACACTCTGGATACCACCTTAGGCATAAATGTAGGATTAGTCCTCATGGACACTCTATCTTGGTGGAAGATTAGGAAGGGTTGCACCGCCATTAAGGCCTGTAGTTCTGAAACCCTCCTTGCTGAAGTAATTGCCAGTAGGAAAGCAGTTTTCCATGACAGGTGTTGTAGGTCTGCTGTTGCTGCTGGTTCAAAGGGTGATAGTGTCAACTTTTCTAGCACAAAGTTTAAGTCCCAAGCTGGTAATGGTGGTTTCCTTGGAGGTTTTACATTCTTGATTCCTCTGAGGAACTGCCTGAGCAAAGGGTGCGAAAAAACAGGTGGATCAAAGCTGTATTCTGCTGAAATAGCTGATGCATGTATCTTGATGGAGGAGTAGGACAGGCCTGAATGAAGAAGTTTGGCCAGGTACTCCAGAATGTTAGGCATATCTATGTTTGACACATCTTTTCCTCTTTCAGTACTCCAAATGACAAACCTTTTCCATTTTCCAGCATAGTTCCTTCTTGTTGAAGGTCTGCGTGCTTCAAGAATAATGTCTTTAACTCTTTGGGAAAGTTCTGGGTTAGCTGCTGCTATGTGATGTTCCATGCAGTCAGTTGCAACGTTTTTAGGTTTGGATGCATGATGCTGTAGTTGTTCTGAGTTAACATCAAAGGCATCAGGGGAATTGGCCACATATTGTTCGAGACATGCTCCTCAGTAGTGGGTACCAGTGTTGTCTTGGCCAGTTTGGAGCTATCAGGATTATCCTTGGACGTTCTTCCTTGATTTTTAGTAGTACTTTGTGTATCAAGGGAAGAGGTGGGAATGCATATGCTGTTAGGCCTTTCCAGCTGAAGGAGAGCGAATCCACTTTCCATGCTAGTGGGTGGAATGTCCTTGTGCAGAATTTTTGAGCTGGTGATTGAGAGGTGATGCGAATAGATCTATCTGAGGCATTCCCCATTTCTTTGAGATGGTCTTGAAGATGTCCGGGTGCAGCTTCCATTCGTGGGCATCCGAGGTGGTTCTGCTTAGTATGTCTGCTAGAGTATTTTCTTTTCCCGGTACAAATATTGCCTGTAACTGGATGTTGTAGCTGAGTGCCAGGGTCCACAGCTCCAAAGTCATTCTGCATAGGGGGTATGAATGAGTGCCTCCCTGTTTGTTGATGTACCACATGACTGTGGTGTTGTCTGTCCTTATCATCAACTGGCCCTCTTTGAGAAATGGTTTGAACTTTTGGATTGCCAGTTTTACTGCCAGCATTTCTTTTAGGTTGATGTGCAGGTGAAGTTGATCCTGTGTCCAGAGTCCTTGCACGCATTTGTCCAGCATGTGGGCCCCACATCCTAGGTCTGAAGCGTCTGTTGTGATGGTCTGGCTTGCTTGACATCTGCGAAAGGGTAGGCCTGGGTTTGACTGGCATGCCTGAGCCCACCATAGGAACTCCTGTTTTAAGCATGGAATTAGTGGGATTTCTGTTTCCAGGCTGTGTCTGTGTTGGGACCATAAATTCTTTAGGTACCACTGTAGTTTTCTCATATGTAGTCTGGCAAATGGGACCAAGATTATGCATGATGCCATGAAGCCCAAGGCCTGCAGTACTTTTCTTGCTGTTAACTTGTTCAGTTTTGTTAGTGCCAAGAAGTAAAGAGGGAGTTCTTTTTGTTTTTCTGTAGTCAGGAATGCCATTTGTTTTACTGTGTCCAATTCCGCGCCCAAGAAGGTCCTTGTTTGGGATGGTATCAGCCTTGACTTTTGTAAATTGACTGTGTATCCCAGTGCTTGTAGCAAGTAAATGACCCTTTGTAAATCTGTTGTCAGCTTGCTTTTGTTGTCCCCTTGTAGTAGGCAGTCGTCCAGGTATGGGTAAATTTGAATTCCCTGTAGTCTGCAATGGGCGATTACTGATGCCAGGCATTTTGTGAATACTCTGGTAGCAGTAGATAAGCCAAAGGGCAATGCTGAGAATTGATAGTGCTCTGATCCTGCAAGAAATCTGAGGTATCTTCTGCAGATTGGTCGAATGGGGACGTGCAGGTATGCCTCCTTGAGATCTAGAGTTACCAGCCAACACTCCTTGCCCAGCATGGGAAGAAGTTGCTGTAGGGTCAGCATTTTGAATTTTGGGACAATGATGTATGTATTTAAGGTGGACAGGTCGAGAATTGGTCTCCAACTTTTTTCCTTTCTTGGAACTAGGAATAGTCTGGAGTAGAACCCCTTTCCTTGCTCTGCTGTTGGCACTCTTTCCACAGCTCTCATGTTTGCTAACTCCATTATCTGTTGTAGAGCCTCTGTTTTTTGATTTGGAGGTAGATTTGGCATTCCTCTTTTGACTGGTAAAGTGTGGAAGTGGAACCGGTAGCCTTGATCTATGGTTTGTAAAATCCACTTGTCTTTTGTTATGTAGTGCCAGTTCTTTGAAAATAATGTTAACTTTCCGCCTAAAGGAGCTGCTATTTGTTCCCTGGTAGGCGGATTTAGGGTTAAGTCACTGTGGTTGTGTTGATGTAGTGGCAGTGGTTGTGTCTGTGCCTCTGTTGTTACCTTGCCACTGTCGTCCTCTGTAGGCACCTCCTCTGGATTGGTTTCTGCCTCTGGAACGTCTATTCCTGCCCCTTTGAGATCTTGTGGAGTCAGGAAAGGACCAATTTTTGGCAGGCCAGTTCCTGCTAAACCTTGGGGTTGAACCTGCAAGAAATCTTTAACCGTTTGGACAGATTTTGCCTTTTCTTCCATTTTCTTCATAACCTGCTGGGCAGGTGTACCAAACAAACTTGTCTTATCCATAGGAGCATCTAGCAACTTAGCTTTAACATGATCCGGTAAAGCTTGCTCCTTTAGCCATGCATGCCTTCTTATCACTGTGCCAGTCATGGCTGATCTAAATGAAGCCTCCAGTGCATCATAGCCACATTTTAAGGAATGGTTACTAACCTGTTGTATGTTATTTACCATTTCTAATACATATTTCTTATCAAGAGATTCATCAGTGGTTAGCTTTTTAGTTAATTGATCAAGCATAAACTCTTGGTATTGTATCATGTGAAACTGACAGTTTAAAGCTCTAGCTGAGAGAGTAGCTGAAGTGTAGACCTTTTTACCCCATCTGTCTAATGACCTTGCTTCCCTTTCAGAAGGAATAGGGTTTTTAGCTATGGTCGCGGCTACTGCCTTGGGACCCTGGGATATAGTTTCGGGGTCTGCAAGTGGGGCCTGCTTCGGGCGCCACGCGGCAAGAAAGACTGAGGAAAATGGCGTCGGCTGATGCCTTTATACCCGAAGACCAACAGAGATGACGTCGGGTGAAGTGCGACATCAGCCGAAGCCGGACCCGGACTTTGGAATCCGGCCGACTGAAGGGCTGCCTGACGACAGGACAACCCAGTTGTTATGACTGCAGATGCATCCATGAAGGACATCAAAAGGAACCGAGAGATCAAGGACAACCTTGGAATGGAAGGATAGAAATATGTTATCAAACACACGTTATACTTCTTACAGATCTCTCATTATGATAAGGCCATAATTTCAGTTCTGATAATAAGTACTCTATCTTCAGCAACCAACACTCTCAAACAAACCTTCCTAGGTGGCCCTGGATATGAGAACATGCCTTTTACAAAGGTAGCCACGAAAGGATGACCTTACCCTGCAAGTACTGTCTAATTTGTAATGTTTAATGTAAGTATTCAACACAAACCTCCTGGCTGCGGAACAAATATTGACTGTGGTGTTACATGTAAAGGTCACAGATGTAACCACACATCTGGTAGAATGACCTGTCCAAATTTCTTTTTGAAACAGCAAAATTTTACGCAGCCTGCTAACCACCACAACAGTGTACCCTCTGATATTCCGATTCCTTTACTTTGTCAGTTGTAGCAAATTAATAGTTGATCACTCTTTTTGAAGGGACTATGTTCTGTTAGTAAATCAACTGAAGAGTACAGGTAAGTTAAAGGAATAGCTTACAATAGTCTCAGTTGCCACTTATGGTATAAAGGAGGGACTGCTTCTGGAGACCACCCTCTCTTTATGGAAGAGTAGGTGAGGAAAGTACAGTTGTGTACACTTACCATAAAT
The DNA here is from genome assembly GCF_019279795.1 of Protopterus annectens. Taxonomy (NCBI): domain Eukaryota; kingdom Metazoa; phylum Chordata; order Ceratodontiformes; family Protopteridae; genus Protopterus; species Protopterus annectens. The sequence continues at coordinate 7,812,655 of NC_056748.1, forward strand.
TTAGATGTCTGAGTGTATTCACTGTTGCAATCATCACACTTGGGTTATCCTGCCAGTGGTAGCCCTCAGTCGGCCAGAATACCAGATGCTTAGTATTTCTGCGTCGGTTGCTGTCGCTCCAAGACTGATGTCAGGTCGTCACTGGTATAAAATCAGGCAGCCGATGCCATTACGTCAGTTTTTCTTGCCCCAACTGTCAGGAGCCCCCAAATAGGGACCTAGATTATAGTGGAAGAACATCACCAGGAGAAAGTAAATACCATAAATTCCCTGTAAGGAGAGAGGAAGAGAGAGAGAGAGAGACAAGGGGGATGGAGGGTGGGAAACCAGGACTGCAACAGTGAATGCACTCGAACATCTACATTTATGGTAAGTGTACACAACTGTACTATGCTCTTCGTGTTTCACTGTTGCAGTCATCACACTTGGGTTGAGTCCCAAAGCTCAAGAAAAGGGTGGAGGCAGTCAAGAAGACTGGGGGCTGGCTAGGATGGCCTGCAAGAATGCGGTGGCAAAGCCTGCCCTGGATTTGGAGAAGATAGGCAGGTGGTAATGCTTGGTGAAGGTATGAACAGAAGTCCATGTTGCAGCCTCCAGGATGTCCCTGGTGGGGACCCCTCTGAGAAAAGCTGCAGAGGTGGAAGTTGCCCTGGTGGAATGAGTCCTAACCCCTTTTTCCCAGTGCTGTTTGTAGCAGAAATGGATGCAGTATGCTATCCATTTGGAGAGTGTTTGTTTGGCTATGGCCTTGCCCTCTGCCCCTGCTGCAAAGCTGACTAGCAATTGATCAGTTTTTCTAAAAGATTTGGTCCCATTCAGGTAGAATCTGAGCTGTCTGTGCACATCCAGAGAGTGAAGACTCCTTTCCCCTTGGTTTGTGGGTTAGGGAAAAAGGTGGGTAAATGAATGGATTGGTTGAGAGCCACACTGGACAACACTTTAGGCATGAATGGATGGGTTAGTTCTGAGGGAGACCCAGTCAGCATGGAAAATGAAGGGCTCTACAGCCATGAGTGCTTGTAGCTCTGAAACTCTTCTAACTGAAGTGATGGCCAGAAGGAAGACTGTTTTCCAAGAGAGGAATTTTAACTCTGCTGAAGCTGCAGGCTCAAAGGGGGGTAGGGTGAACTTTTCCAACACAAAGTTAAGGTTCCAAGGTGGGGTAGGAGCTCTTCTGGGAGGCCTTAAGTTGTTAGCCCCCTCTTAGGAACTGTTTGATGAGAGAGTGTGAGAAGAGAGGTGGCTCTGTGCTGTAATGAGCAGAGATGGCAGAGGCATGACTTTTAATAGAAGAGAAGGATAGACCCCTGTGTAGTAGGTCTGCTAGGTAATCCAGTATGAGAGGTAGGAAGGGCTGTACTGTTTCGGATCCCTTAGCCTGGATCCAGGTGCAAAACCTTTTCCACTTGTCAGCATAGGATTTTCTAGTGCTGGGGCGTCTGGCCTCATGTATAACATCCAGCAACTGTTTGCTTAGGCTGGCAGCTGGAGGAGGGGTCAGGGAATAAGCCAGGCTGCCAGGTTCAGGGTCTGCAATTGTGGATGCATGAATTCTCCATTTTTCTGGGGCAGGAATGTTGGGATCTGAGGTAGGTGCCATGGTGGCAGGGGTGACAGGCTGTGCAGCAGTGGGTACCAATGCTGGCGTGGTCAGTGTGGGGCAATCAAGACTGCCCTTCGTTTTTCCTCCCTTATTTTGAGCAATACCCTTGAAATGAGTGGTAGAGGGGGAAATGCATAGATCAAGAATTTTACCCATTGGAAGGATAGAGCATCCACTTTCCAGGCCTTGCTGTGAGGTTCCCTGGTGCAGAATATGCTGAGCTGATGATTGGAGTGAGAGGCAAAGAGGTTCACCTTCGGGGTGCCCCATTTCTGGGTTACAAGGTTGAAGGTTCTGTGGTCTAGCTGCCACTCGTGTGGGTCTAGCAGGTTTTTGCTTAAGTTGTCTGCCAAAAAGTTTAGGGAGCCTGGCAGGAATTGTGCTAGCAGATGTATTTGCATGGCTGAGGCCATGTGCCAAAGGATCATGGCGAGCCCGCAGAAAGGATAAGAGTGAGTCCCTGCCTGCTTGTTGATATACCACATCACTGTAGTGTTGTCTGTTTTGATCACTAGAGGCCCCAGAGAGAGTAGGGATCTGAAAGCTGTCAGGGCATGTTGAACAGCTAGCATCTCTTTTTGGTTGATGCTCAGATGTACTTGATTTGGGCTCCAGTGACCCTGAATGGACCTGCCGTCTAGGTGTGCACCCCAGGCAAAGTCTGATGCGTCTGTGGTGAGGGTCTGGGTGGTGTGGGGTTGTGAGAAGGGAAGTGTTTTGTTGTGGTTGCATGCTGCTGCCCACCAAAGAAAATCTTTCCATAGACAGGGTATCATTGGTATGATAGTTTCCAGGTCTTGAGAGTGTTGACACCAAAGGCTTTTTAGGTACTACTGTAGTTTCCTCATATGCAGTCTGGCATATGGAATGAGTAGAATGCAGGAGGCCATGAACCCTAGAGCTTGCAGGATTTTCCTTGCAGATAAGTGGGTTCTGGTGGCTAGTTGAAAGAAGTAGCCTGTCAGGTAGGCTCGTTTTTCCTGGAGTAAGGAATGCCATCTGGGATGCTGTATCCAGGCTTGCTCAGAGGAATACAATTTTTTGTGTGGGGACTAGTTTTGATTTCTTTTCATTGACAGTATACCTCTGGGAGGTCAGTAGGTCCTTTACAAAAGTCAGGTGCTGTAACAGCTTTTCCCGACTGTCTGCCTGAATGAGGCAATCGACTAAGTAGGGGTACATTTGAATTTTTCTTTGTCTGCAAAAAGCAATGGCTGGAGCCAGGCATTTTATGAAAACTCTGGGAGCAGTGGATAAGCCAAAGGGAAGCACAGAGAACTGAAAGTGCATAGATCCTTCCCTGAAACATAGATATTTCCTGCAGGATTTCCTGATTGGGATGTGTAGGTACACCTCTTTTAGGTCTAGGATGGCTAACCAAGCATCCTTGGAAAGCATACGAAGAAGCTGCTGGAAGGTAAGCATTTTGAATTTTGGTATCACCAGAAAGGTGTTTAGAATGAATAGACTGACGATTGGACACCAGGTGCCCTCTTTTCTCGGTACCAGGAAGAGTCTGGAATAGAAACATTGGCCTATCTGGTCTGTAGGAACATGCTGTATTGCCCTCATGGACAGCAGGGAATGGATTTGCTTTTTGGCCTCTGCCCACTGGTTTGGAGGAAGATCTGGGAACCCTTTTGGGGTTGGTAGAGTGTGGAAATAAAATTTGTATCCCTGGGACACTATGCTGAGAACCCATCGGGCATTAGTAATAGAGGCCCAGTTGTTTGCATGGAAGGAGAGTTTTCCTCCTAGGGGCACAAGCAGGTGGGCAGAGGTAAGGGGTGGAGGTGTAAAGTCATTAGGAGTTCTTGCCATGAGGGGGTGGCTTAGCGCTCCCTGTTTTTGAAGAGGAGGAACTCCATTGCTTAGATCTCTGCATTCCCTGGGATTGCTGTCTGGGGGAGTCTGCTTCCCCAGGGTCTTGGCTGAGCTGGCCTGAACGCTGCAGGAAATGGCCAGTGCTTGGAGGGGCAATGCCTACTGAACCTCGGAGGCTGGACCTGTAAAAAGTCTTTAACTGTCTGCATAGATTTAGCTTTTTCTTCCATCTTTTTAAGACCTCTTCTGCCTTGGTGCCAAACAAACTGTCTTTGTTCAATGGTGCGTCCAATAATTTTGATTTGACATGGTCTGGCAAGGTCTGTTCCTTAAGCCAAGCATGCCTTCTAATGACAGAACCAGTGACTGCTGCCCTGCAAGATGCTTCTAGGGCGTCAAAGCCACATTGCAAGGTGTACTTAGTAACTTGGCTTGCAGAGTGCATAAGCTTTTGTAATTCTTTATTTTCTGCACAAGCAGGAAAGGAAGATATTTTTTGTTTGAGGAGTTCCATGGTATGCTGCTGATATTTCAGCATGTGGAACTGACAATTTAGTACTCTAACAGCAAGAGTTGCAGAGGTGTATACTTTTTTACCCCATCTGTCTAAAGCTCGGGAATCCCTGCCTGAAGGGGTGGGATTCTTAGCTGAGGTTGCTTTAATTCCATTAGGTCCTTGGGAGATGACCTCTGGGTCAGCAGCAGGATTTTTGAAAAGGAATTTGTGAGAGTCAGGGACTCTGTAGTACCTGTCACGTTTCCTGGGAGCATGAGGAAGGGTGTCAGGAGTCAAAATGGATTCCATAAAAACATCATCCACAACATCTAGGACAGGAGGAATGGCTAAAGGTCTGTGCTGTGGTAAATCTAAGAATTCCCTGAGTCTCTTTTTTGACTGAGGATAGTCCTGACATTCCCATTGGAAATGTTCCCTTGAAGTATGTAGGGTTTCACCAAATGAAAAATCCCTGGGAGGAGAGGCAGAAGGAATGGATTCCTCTGCATCAGAATCCTCATAAGCAGAGAGGGGTTACATGTCTTCATATTCAGAAACCTCAGAGTCATTGGACTCCTGTTCAGATAAAACTACTGGGGACAAGTCTCTCTTTCTTTTAGAAGGGGTAGCCTGGCTTCCCCTAATAAGCATAATAAGGTCTTCCGCCATTTTAAGCATTTGAGATTGAGGCATGGAAGCAGGTGCCTGAGCTTGGGTCATCGTTTTTTTAGGTGTAGTTTGTACCCTGGGCCTTAGAAACTTGGTAGTTTTAGAAAGAACTGAAGACACAAAAGTAGTCATCGGTTTGGGCTGAGTATCGGTAGTGTGAAGAACTTCCTTGGAAGCCGGTGCCTGCTCAGCGGCTCCGGACCCATCCAAGGTGGAGACATCCGCAGAATCCATAGTCGAAGAAGAGTCTCGCGACATACCGGACTCCGAACGGGTCTCGGTAGTGGCCTGCAAATCCACAGAAGTGGGCATCAGGGGCTGCGAAAGCACCTCACTGAGGACCGGAGAACTGGCGACTAGCTTAACGGAAGCTTCGTCGGCAGTTTTGGACCTGTGCTCTTTATCCTTACTTTTTTTGGAAGATCGGTAGTCGGATGGCTTACCAAAGCCATATCGGAATACGACGACTGTGAGCAAAAATATTTAGCTACAATAAGGGCCCGATGATGTATAGTTCTGGTGTTGAACAAAGCACAAAAGCAACAGTGAGGGACGTCGTGGTCTGGGCCTAAACAGGTGATGCAGTAAGAATGGAAGTTTCGATGTGGTATTTGCTTTCCACAGGTGAGACAACTGTTAACTTTTTCTGACATCAGTTAGAGCAAGAAAAAAGGATCCCCAACGGGGTACTTAGCTTTAGAAGACTTCAACTTCAATTCGGAAATGAAAACTTGTGTAGCGGCTGACCGGCACTCGTGCGAATTGCTTCTGGCTCCTCAGCAAGAAAGCCTGATGTAATGGTGTCTGGTGCCTGATTTTATACCACTGACGACCTGACGTCAGTCCTGGAGTGACAGCAACCGATGCAGAAATACTAAGCCTCTGGTATTCAGGCTGACTGAGGGCTACCCCTGCCAGGATAACCCAAGTGTGATGACTGCAACAGTGAAACACGAAGAACATGTTTAACCAATAAAGCCTGCAAATCTGATATTCTCCAAGCTAATGCAATTGGTCACAATGACAAGCACCTTCCAAGAAAGAAACTTAAGATCGGCCTTAGCAAAGGGGTTGAAAGGCAGTCTCATAAGATTTTCCAGGATGAAGTTCATAGGTTCATAGGTAGGTACTAGGCTATCGGCCCAAGGGCCTACGTAAGCCTAGCCAACAAGGTTCCCTGGCTTACGCCACCCAAGAAAATTATTTTCCTGTGCCACTGTCGAGCAGACGCAGAAGTGATCCCCGGGGTGTATTTCCTATCTCCCATCCACTCATCAAGATTTTTCTTGAACAGTGCTAATGAAGAACTTTGCTTGACATAGATGGGTAGCCTATTCCAGAGTATGGGAAGTCTCTGGGACAGGAATCTATCCCTCCAGCATGTCCTGTTTATTGTGGTGACAAGGTTTAGGTCCCTAGAGCGTGTAGCTCAGGAGGATTGGGATTTCTTTAGGTGGAGCATGTCCAACAGCTGTGGGTTTGACAGCTTTATATATTAGGCAGAGATCACCTTGGAGTAGGCGATATGCTACAGAGTAAAGCTGGAGTTTTTTTGCGGCGGTCAGTGTAGGGCATTTGTTTGAGGCCAGTAATCCTCTGAGGTACTTCTGTGGCCTTTCCAGCTGCTGCAGATGTCTTGTGAGGTATATTCCAAAAGGGGCATTGTACTCTATAATGGGTCTAATGAGTGTCGAGTAGAGGGAACAATGACCTCTTTTTTCCTGGATGAGAACCCTTTTATGATGAAGTGTGCCACGTAGAAGGACTTCTTGACTACTGTGGCGATGTGACTATCAAAGGAGAGACTACTGTCCACCTGGGTCCCTAGGTCTCTTATCACGCATTCGGTGTTAAGTAGATTGCTGCCTATATGGTAGTTCATAGGTACAGAGTTTTTACCAAAGGGGATGACACTGCTCTTTTTGGCATTGAGCTTGAGGCCATGGCTCTGACACCAGGCCTATGTCTCAGCGAGGCCCTACTGTACAATGTCCACATAATTTGGGGACTTGACTATGGCTCCTAGTTTGCAGTCATCTGCGAACTTCGTTAGCCAGAGGCCTTCTGTGTTAGCCTGTACTTCAGAGAAGTAGATACCAAACAGGATAGGTCCTAGGACAGAACCCTGTGGTACTCCACTTGTCACTGCTTTGAGGTCAGATTTGGAGTCTGCAACTTTTACAGTGTGGGTTCTGTTAGTGAGCCAGTTGGCAACCCATCTTGTGATGTAGGGATTTATACCTAGCTTAGTGAGTTATGCTATAATTCCAGAATGGGGGATGGTGTTGAAAGCCTTGCCGAGGTCAAGATAGGCTGTGTGAACCACCTTACCCTATTCTACGGCTTTGGTGACTGCCTCAAAGAAGTCGATCAGGTTCAGGAGGCATGATCTGCCTTTCACGAACCCGAACTGAGTGGGATCCAGAGTTTGGAGGTTACCAATGTCTTTGTTTATAAGTTCCATGATGATACATTCCATGGCCTTGCAGACCAGGCTCGTCAGGCTAATAGGTCGATAGTTCCCGGGATCAGTGGTTGGCTCCCCCTTTGTGGAGTGGGATAACTGTTGCTGTGTGCCATTCTTTGGGCACAAAGCCTGATGCGAGGCTATTATTGAACATGGTGCTTAAGTGGGGAGCCAGTTCGTTCTGAAGTTCGTGCAAAATGCAGCCTGGGATGCTGTCTGGTCCTACGGCTGCTGTGTTTTTGGCTTTAGAGAGTGCAGCTTTTACCTGCGTAGTTGTGATTACAGGGACGCTGCATTCTTCCTGTATACATATGGGCCCTTTAGGGGGTGAGAGGGGGGTAAAGTTAGCACCGAACCTATCTGCCAGGATGTTGGCAATATCAGTTGGTTCTGTAATTTTCTTGCCTTTGTGCTGTAACTCAGAGCAGATCTGGTCTCAGCCAGTGCTAGACCTTTTTGTCTCTTCAGTAGTAGAGGTCTCATTGCAGGGATGGGGGTCTCTGACTGGAAGTCTGAGGTAAAAATTATCCTTGAGGAAGGCTTTGTTGACTTCAGTACAGAAAGTGGAAAGTGAAGCAGACTGAACTTCTGAATGGAAATTTGGTATGTCCTTTAAGTAAACCTTAATGGAGAAGTAGCTAAATCCCTTGTTAAGCAGGTCCGCAACATATTCCAGCACAGCTAGAACAGGGGCTGCTTTTGAATATTTGTTCCATTCTCTTGCAGTCTTGCACTTAGTACACAGGGTTAAGGCTGTGAGCTGTAGTTCATACGGTACCTGTGTTTGTGGCACAAGGTGAAAGTGCAGTGAGCTTAGTGAAAGAAGCCACATAATGCAGGGTTCAAATCCAGTTTACAGATATTTTAACCTATACCAATAGATAGGAAATCATAACCCCCCCATATGGCCCCCATGCCTCTGATGTACAGAGGTCAACAGTAAGAAAATTAATCCCCAACTAACATGCCCCTTAATTACCTCCTTACTAACATATCCCACCATATAGACATTCAAGGAACTCGGGGAGAAAAGTAGGTTGGGCTGCACGGCTATGCTTGTAAAGACTCTGGTGGTTGTTAGCCTAGTATAAACCAATGAACCTACAAACCTGGTCAGAGAAACATGTTCACTTATACTTGTAGGCTTTTCTGGAGGTTTTTATGATGACCTGATTATATCCACAAGTTTCTCGGGCTACGTTCGGATCTAGAGTAGGTTTGCTGACAACCTCGAGGTTTTGGCATCTGGGACAGACTTGCCTGATGGGTGAGAGGCCAATTTCACACATGATCAAATGTTCTAAGTCATCCCGAAAGTAAAGGAACATTAGTGAGAACCAGGTATTCTGGGACCAGAAGGAGGATTCTGAAGATCTTTTTTTGGCTTGGTACAGCTTTTCTTTCTGGATTAGTTTGGTTATCAAATATATGGACAGGAAAAGCTATAGGGGACCATGAAACCACTGTTCCACCAGTGTATTTGTCACTGGTTGCTAATGGAGATGTGTGAGCAAGAAGTACTGGCAACATTTAACCTCTGATGAAGAGACAAAAAGGTCTACTACTGGCTGACCTCCAAAAGTGGAATATCTTAATGACTCTGTTCTGCTTTAGGGATCATTAATGTGGGAGAAGAAAGAACTGCCCGTTAGCCAGTGGGGTGGAATCTCCTCGGTTATTAGTTGCCACAGAAAAGAGGTTGTTGGTCATGCCCCAAGATCCAGAGAGTCATGGCTTTACTGATAGGAACAGCGGGAGAGGGTCCCTCCTACTTGTTTATGTGCTAATGAACTGTCCATGTGGATGGCAACGGCTCCTTGTAAAAGAATGCCCTGAAACGCCTCCAAGGTCAAGTCCAACGCTTAGCAGTTTCTAGACACTGATATGGATCTAAGATTACAAACAAAAATGGAAGGCACTGCCCAAAAGTCCAACACCAAACCAAAGAAAATGATCAGGCACTAAAGGAAGGAGGCAGGCGATGTTGTAAATCTGCAACAGACGTTAATATACACAACCACATAAACACTAACAGGATCACCGCATTTTTTGTGTCCACTGTTACAGATTTCATCAGGTGTGTGCAAAACAACTAATTGCATTACTCAAATCCCCAAAAACCCTTTAATACGCACTAATGAAATAAAAGATCTAATCAATCAATTAAACTTTTGGACTCAAAGAGAGTGAACCGCTGCAAAATAAATATCAAGTAAAACCAAGAAAAATCATATAACATAAGATAGAATTAAATGATCAAAATTCTCTATATTACAGTACATTAAAAATAAGAGTTTAAAAGAACATTAAAATGTGTATGGATCTAGGATTCATGTAGGGACCAGAACCCCTGTAACATCTGCTCTTGGAAATGTCCTCCCAACCCTAGGATGGATACATCCATGGTAACCACGCAGTTTGGGGTGGGAAACTGGAAAATGATTTGGAAAACAAGATACTGGAAGCAGCCACACACTGCAGGTGGTTTCTACATGATTTTACCATGCAAACACATTTAAAAATGGACTGTCTGTGCTAATTTCATTGTGTGTGCTACATCCACTACAAGGGGTTTGTGTGCAATATGACATGGGGTACAACATACAGTCTATATTGTGTGTAATAGAACTGTGAGACAGAAATCTGCAACAAGGTGCAATGGACCACATAACTCTCTCAAGGAGGTGCACAGTCTGTATCATGTATGACGGAAATTAGGTTTTGTACATCATGGTGCCCACTGATCTGCCTATAAAAGTAAAGCATTGAGTCAGTTGTAGCAGAGATTTTACAAAGTTAGCCATACTGTCAAGGGCTTGATACAAGATTATCAAAAACTGTCCACTGAATCACTTATGTGGAGACAGTGCAGCATGGAATCAGTTATCCAAATTCATGACAATTTTTATCACTTGTAGTCCTTCTGTGGGCTGCAACCTCTGTCATCTGCCTAGCGAACAGCCTAGCACTGTGCCAAGATTGAAGGGCAGGTACCTAAATTGGAAATGATTGTCTCTGAACATAAAGTGCAAGACCATACAGTACTCTCTGCAGAATATGATGTGCAGACAGACAATCTCCTTGGGAAAGGCAAGGTAAGACGATATACACCAAGACCATTCTGAGTCAATACAGTGTGTTAGACTGCTCAATTGTAACATGGGTCGGAAGTCTTTTGCTCTCCGTCAAACCAAAAAAAAAAAAAAAGAAGTAAAATCTCATTGGGATCTTCAGGATGGCCTTTCCCCCCAGGAGATGTAGTACACCCTAGCTTGCTACAGCTTTCTGACAAGAGTGGATCATCCTGCAAGAACATGACCTAAGGGGGAAAAGGCTCACAGAAATGGAATTATGTAGCCTCGAGATTATTACGTCCTGAACCCATCTGTCTCTGTTGATTATGACCACTGCAGCAGATGGAAAGACAGACATTTCCCACCCACCTCCAAAATGGAGCAACCAGGAAGGACTTCAGGACTGTAGCTGCCCACCCTGTGACTGAGTGTGGCTTCCTGGCGAGTGGCAGTTACTACAGTCACTTTGCTGACTACCTTTCTAGAAGCTGCCTGACAGAGTTAGATAACTGCCAGCATACCCTGGTGTGGACTACAGTATGAAAACTACATTTAACATTGGCTCCCTGAATTCTACTGCTTGAATGCTGTAGAGGCTAGAATTTCATACCCATAGCCATAAGAGTTTCAACCCTGTTCATCCACATTCTTACTGTGCCATTTAACACCATCACTGAACAGAAGGGGGACCTGCAAATGGGGAATCCAAAAATTCTGCTTTGGTATCTTCCAGATAAACCGGGAGTGCCAGTACATGGTTATAGTGGTTCCTGCAGCCCTGGCCGAACGTTCGTCTACACTGTACATTATATGGACAGTGTGGTTCATTAAAATGGTAGAGAATGTGACTTGGGTCTGACACTTTTCTTTTACAGGAACATGTAGTAACACCACATCTAATAACTCCTCCACTACATGGATCACTTCAAATTTTCCTCTGAAAGTGCACCATGTGCATGAGATATTTCACCACCTTTACAGAAAAGAGTAATGGATGTGGGCTTCCACTACCAGAACTATTTCATGGTCCTGCACTCCATGTCAGATGGGTGGACTTCTCACCTTTATAGTGCAGAAGTTTTCCTTAAGGCTGCATCAAAGAAGACAGAGTCTGGCTTAGGAATCACTGATCAAATGGTACAATTCCTAGGTAAAAGGGAAATCCTGTTTGCCTTATGTGGCACTGGGAGTACTGTGTCCAGGTTGGCTCATGTCCTGTTGGTGTCATTTTTTAAAATATTCACCAAAGGAGGAACCAACTACAAAAATTCTGGAGAAACCTGACAAGCTTGTCACAATAACCCCTGTGGGGGGATGGGGTCTGTGGGATGAAACCCTTTCTCCTGCAACATTTGGAAAACCTTTCAAACCTGGGGTCATCTGGCTGTTACACAGGGAAAGCTCATCTTCTTCATTTGCATATTTATTGTAAATTCAAAGAAATTCACAGTAGGAGATTGTGTGTTTGGTTCTATGGGTGGTCTTCCCGGATCATTTAAGAGTGGATTCTTTGGAGCTGAATAAGAAAAAAATAACCTCTCTGGTGCCTCCTCTGGTAGGAGAGGTAGGCTCAGGCTCAAACTGGCCTTGGCTATCATTTGCTGTGGCTCAAAAGACCCCAAAACCATCACTGATAAACTTGCTGCTGCATGGTTAATGCTGTAAACTTGCTGCTGCATGGTTAATGCTGCTGGGGATCCTAAGGGCCACTGCAAATACATAAGCTTGTGTTGTGAGGTTTTGTGCAAGTATCACACCTACAGATCATACAAATATCAAATCCACAGATACTAGTGTCAAGAAAGCTATCTTATAACCAACAGTACTGGTCAGTGTGAAGGACACTGGATATGGCATTATACTCTGGGAGGCTGGAGTCAGACTGAAAATCACTGATGGTACAGCTGCTTAATATGCCTATATGATCAATGCTGAACAAAGCATAAAGGTTAATGCTGAATAATGTGCAGGTGTCAGACAGGGCACCAGAAAGAATAATGTTAACCTTATTTGCAGTGGCATCAATACTGGCTTGACCTGCCTCAAAAAAGGTAACAGGCCTATGGAACCTGAAACTGTTATAACATGCACTGCTGCCAGAAATATGGTGGTGGGGATATAGAAAAGAATATTATGGAATGGAGAGGGAAAGTCGGCAGCACAGAAAAGGGCAAAACCTTCAGCTCTGACCAACTCTTCCAGCGCCTTTCAGACACTGGACAGGAGAACTGGCTGCTAGCTTTTATTTTTTTTAAACATACTCTGCCAACTTTTCAAAGTCAAACACAGGGGGAGAATGAACAGCTTTAGTAAAGGATGCTTGTAGGGGCATGGTTATGTCTGCTCCAATAGCGTGGGCAAAGATTTAACCTGAACAATTACTTGTCCTGCATGCTTGGTTTGGTGTGTGAGGGGCAACCTTGGAAGAAGTGCCCTGTCTGCAGACCACAGACTCTCAATTCTTAATCATCCTGACCTGGTTAAGGGTGCAGGATGATGCCAATGGACTGGTGTTGAATCTGTTGAAGAAAGCTTGCCAGCCAAAACCTATTTCATGAGGTGGCTCTGTAATTTTCCGTTTCAAAGCTTATGACTCATCCAGCTGAATCCCTGTGAAATCCCACACTCTTGTGTCTTACAATTTCAGCAAGGCAATAACCAACTTTTGTGCCCCATCAGTGGTTACTACTGCCCTCCTGTTGACATACATGCAAACAGTGTTTCAGTATAGAGGATGTTATACCCATGGCCTCCATGCCAAAGGCAAAGAAGGTAGGGGTGAAAAAGTAAAAAAAAAAAAAACTGTCAAAAAAGATACAGTAAGAACAGGAAAATAATTATCCCAAGGAAAGGTCCCAACAGACGCTCACACATCTGGCGTCTGAACAAGTACTACTGATACTTACAAACTTGACTTTGAAACTTTTTATCGGCCTAAGATGTTTGTTCTCGACTGAGTGGTTCACATGAAGAACTGGACTGCAGGATGGAAAAAGATGTGACGGGACTGAGGGACAGACTGAAGCAGCTCCAAGGGTCGAGCGGCATCAATGCCAGCAGCATACAGCCTTACTAATCTTCTCATTATATCATATATTTTCTAACAAAAATTTCTGACAGGACATGTTACTATTATGATTTCTACTACTCCCTGTCCTTAAGTAGAGGACCTTAGTACTACATTAACAGTCTGTCAGCAAAGATGGGTTCAAATCAGGTTAAAAGCGACAGGACAGGACACAGTGGCCATCAGATTAAAAGCCACAGGACAACACACACACACACACACTGGCCAGATCAGGATAACCTAAGAATTTGGTAGAGAAGGCAGGCAAAATGGCATACAGCAAATAACACTAAACTATTAGCCACATGTACAGTCTGTCACTGTACATTCATAATTAAATTAATACAAGCATCACCACGGCCAAAATTCAGTTAAACACCCCAGGCTGTCACTGGACCAGGATACTTGGAGTCAAGCACCATGTCACCATATAAGGACAAAAACCAAATAAGCTAAATCAAACAGACTGGTACCAAAATTATTGTTTTTAAAAAAAATCTCTCAAAGCATTTTAATATCCACACTGCAGCATTTAATCATTGCCTTTTAAATATTTACTCAGGAAAGTATTAACATGTTGAACAACAATGCATACAGTATGCCTTTTGTATTGTCAAGTACAATATTTGTTTCTTTCCAAATTCCAGAAAAAAAAAAACTAAACTCATTTCTGCAGTCTAACTTGTTGTGCCTTAAAAGAGAAAAAAGTTTTGGATGTCTTAACATCCAAGACATGTACTCTATCACAACATCTGTGTGCTTTAGTGACATCATGCTAAAACTACTTATCCTTACTAAACACCAAACAGGGTTTCTTACATAAAGATATTTATGCTCAAGTCTATCGTCAAATAATAGTTCAAAGAAGCTTAACTTAAAAAAGGCTATGAAAGCATTTCATACAGATTATCTTGGGTTGACACCATCACAACTTCTAGGGACTAAATTGGCCATGTAACAAGATACAGCTGTCAGACTTCATATCTAAAAGTTTATGGCACATCATAATCAATTGCATGCATCCAAATCAAAGCACATGGAGCAAGACCTTTTTAGACAGCAAATTGGGGTTACTATCTGCAGCTGGCAAAATGTAACCAATAATTTTGTGTCTTGGCTCTACTGCAGAAACTAATTTCCTTGAACCAAAATGGAAAGCAAAAGAAGCAAAAAGACTCTCCTGAAGGGTGGCCTCTCCACTGTTTAAACTCTTCCTCTTCACTGCCAAACTCTAAACAGGGCACTGGAATGTAAATTTCCATTGGACAGAGGGGACCCCCCCCTTTGGTTGATGAGGAATGTCACAGTTGGTAAGATGGGGGAATAAAATGACTCAGCGATCCATGCAGGGAGTGGATGGCTGACAGGGACCACTGGAAAAAAATAAAGATGGAGAAAATAGACATTTATTTATTTATTTATTTCCAGTTTGATAACTGGGGAAGTCCACTGGGCCCGAAAGCCCGTTTTCAGTGGAGGCCCGGGGAGAAAAGCTCCAGATTACAAACACATTGCACACTTAAAGTTCTGTATTCCTAAAACATTGCACACTTAACAATTTACAAACAAGTAAAAATAACTTTTTATACAATTGAATTGTTAGCATAGAAGAAAAAATATATATACATGGATATAAAATGCACAAGAAGTAAATCAAGGAGAAGTGTATAAAAAGGGAGGTGCAAAGAATTTAAAGGAGAAGACATGTCATATCTGGTCTACTCTGGGCAATAAATAATTTAAAAAAAAATGACAAGCATAGGAGGCTCAGTCTATATTTATTTGTTTTGTGTAGATGGTCCAGGGCCACAGAGTGTGTTTGTGAATCCTATCATTTTCCAAAGCAGCAGCTATGACAGTTATTACTTAATGTATTCATTCTCCGATACCTACTTTATCCAGTACAGGATCACATAAAAGCCAAAAGGCTATCCCAGCTGTCTATGTGAGCAAATTGGTAAAGGTTAGACAGCCTGGCAATCTTTCACAGAACTCACCCACACACACACACACACACACACACACACACACACACACACACACACACACACACACACACACACACACACACACAGGAGAATAACATTCACAAGCAGCATTACGTTCGGATGTGCCAGGAAACAGAAACCCTTTAAAAAAAAAAAAGTTGGGATAGGACAGATAAGCAGTCTCCACATACGCTGCATAAAAAGGCATACTAGCCAGGAACCAAATTGAAGAAACGAGCACTCCAACACTAACTGTTTAGAAACAGAGCAAATTTGAAAGAGAAAATTATTATGCAATACTCAGATAATTAAAAAAAAAGTAAAGTTTTTCATGGACAACCTCCAATTTCTAAAGTGGTCTTCTACTAGAATTAACAGCACTAAGAATTAGCTCTCCTAAATTACAGCTTGGGTCAGATCCTCTACATAAATGAATACTCCGCTGGCCATGAATTCAGGGATTTAACTTAAAAGTGTTTGTTTACAGCCAACGTGTCTAAACAGCATCTTGTATTGCAGTATTATGTGTTGCTACCTACGTCATGCCTGGAAAGGGTCACATAAGGCCAGTACACCCCACCTATCTTGCCATCACTAATTTAAAAAAGGCTGCAAATTCTGCTTCAAGTTACTACTAGAAAAATAACAGTACAAACACTTGGGGGGACACACATTCACAGAACACAACAGTACTATGATGCAAAACAGTTTTCTTCAGAAGAGAAGTAAATGTGAACATGGGATTCCAGTGGATCTGTCATCATAAAACAAACTCATTTCCACATGCAAGAGACACTCAGGAACAGAAGCTGCTGAATATATGACAGCATATAAAATGAACATAATTCTTTCTCCCTGTACAGACTCACTCAGAAATCAGTTTCTAAAGATTCACAATCTTTTTTAAAGCAAATGTCCATATGGCATTTCTAGAAAAAACCTTTGTTGGATATTAGCTAGTTTTATTTACTAAAACACAAGTTCCATCCCTGATTCATGTGGCAGCCCTACTCACTGAATAAATGTATTGTAAAACTCGCTAAGAAGCATAAAAGTAAGCTATGAACACCTGGAACTTGCTTTAAGCTGTGAGGCATAATCGTTGAGACGACCTCAATGATAAAAAACAAAGTAGATATGTATTCATTCATAAGTAGTAAATAAAGTAGCTGATAAATAAAATGCTTTCAACAATGTCATGACAACTCTTGCAGCTACTCTGTAGCACAAATCGCACACGATTACTGTATATACAGAAAAGTCCACATATCACCCACTTCAAAGAAATATTAAGAAAAATGGAGTTATGTTTAAGTGTCTCTTGTAAAATACAGAGTTCTCATTACCAAAAACGTCCAAATTCTATTAGACCAATAATGTCTAAGAAACTATATGTGTGCTTCAGCCTACATGTACATGCACACGATTACTGTTAAATGCCTGAACACAAGACATGTTCACTAGCTTATGCAATATAAAGGAAGGACAGAGGAGTCAAGGGATGGCCTGCAACTAAGTTATTCTCCTGGTTTACACAGTAAGAGCAAAATCATGGTAGTAATTAACTCATTCCCTCCTGTACAGCTCTTTTGAGTGTGTACCTTTAATTCCCAGTGGGTATTGCTTGAGCCCTTAAAAAATTAAATTATCACCTTACAGTTCTAACAAATACTCACTGACAAAGGTCAAATATCACTACAATTGTGTTTGTCATCATGTATGCTTCAAGACAAAATATTCTGATACCTTGTAAGTAGCATGGTTTTGAAATTATTAATGCAAATATGAACAAGCAATATTTGATGCCTAAAGGTGCAGTAAGAGGTAACTGCAGAAATGCCTGGAGGAGTACTTCCTTTGGGAAAAACCCGGTTCCCATGAATTACCACATCAACGGTAGTCCACTGAACACAGAAGGCGTTATGAGAGATCTGGGAACACAGGTTGACAGCAACCTCTCCTCTCTTTTGAGCACCACATTGCCACTGTGGTTAGAAAGTCCTTCTATGTGGCACATCTCATTACTAAGTGTTTTGCATCCGGAAGAAAGAGGTCATTGTCTCCCTCTACTCATCCCTCATTAGGCCCATCATCGAGTACAATGCCCCATTTGGCATGTACCTCATTAGACACCTGCAACAACTAGAGAGGCCGCAAAAGTACCTAACAAAGAGGATCCTAGGTCTTAAACACTTGTCCTATACGGACAGACTCAAACAACTCCCATCTATTCTCTGTCTCATATAGCCTACTTAGAGGCAATCTCTGCTTGACTTACAAAGCCATGTGTGACCCAGCTCTGTTAGAAATGTTATATCTGGAGACATCCCAATCCCTCTGCACCACACGCTCCAGAGACCTCAACCTCATTACCACAATCAACAGAACATGCTGGAGGGACAGGTTTATAACTCAGAGACTGCCAATGCTACGGAATAGACTTCCCATAGATGTCAAACAGTGCACCTCACTGGCCCTCTTCAAGAGAAAGCTTGATGAGTGGATGGGAAATAGAAAATTCACCCGGGGGATCACTCCAGTGGCTCTACTTGACAGCGGCACTGTGAACTAAGGTCGGGTGACACGATGCCAGAGTAATCCTATGGGCTAGGCTTGTAAAGGCTCCAAGGCCATTAGCCTAGTACACACCTATGAACGTATAATGAGTTAATATACAAGAAGTTCAAAAGTGTGCGTGTATAAGTAACTAAACATTAAATCAACAAAAGTCTTTGTAACAGCTGCAGGTAAAATTTAAATGTTTTGTTATACTGCTCTTTACAGTGATAATTCAGTGGGATTTATGACTCCAATATGACACAAGCACAATTAAGTGTGGCACAGCAGGGTCCAGTACAGCAGTGGGTATCTGACACTGAAGAACAAACTGACTGCCCCAACACTGTGTCAATAAGAGGAGTAATTTGAATATGATCATAATGAACTTTATTCTCACAATAAGGAGGCAATCTGGATGGCCAGTGTGTGGGGAGTTGGCAGGATGTACACAAGTGGCAGGTACAGAGTGTGAGTATATCACTAACACTACATATGTGGAAAACGGAGGGTTGGCCTGTTGGGTAGCGAGATTTCACTAGTCAATAAAGTCTGGGAGAGGAGCTGGCAAGAATGAGGTACAATCTGTAAAAATTAAGAAGGAGGTCAGCCAGTGAGAACACCAGTTGCTGCCTATGAAGGAGAGGCAGTTGGAAACAAGACTATGATCCCTGACAAGCAGCAGGTAGTTACTGAGGAAAGACAACTGCTAACAGGGCAGATGTGATGGGGGCTCTCCAGCTGCTAACAAGGTGTGATGGCAGCAATCTATCTATTTAGTTAGCTAGCTTTATTGTGGCACTGTGTATCTGTGGCAACATGCAACGACGGGCAGCGAAGCTTGCTCTGATATGTAGTAGAATGGGAAGGACATAATTCCGTTCTCTGCCAGGACAACGTAGGGCAAACTGAATAACTTCATGACAAAGTTCTGATAAGTGATCGACATACTCAAGCATGAAATGTACTGTGATCCAATAACCATTGCTAACTTCTATTCTCTGTGTACTTATCTAATTTTATTACATTTGGAGTTTTTCTCCCTGGGCTGCCACCGAAAATGGGTTTCTGCCCAGTCAGACTTTTCCTGGTCAACAAATGTCAAATAACACATGAAACTTGCTGTTTCACTCAAAGCATTTTAGCAGGGGAGTCTTGTCACTACCAGACACCCTACTGTAGAAGGGTATGCTCCCTACACGCCTGCTACTTAAACATATTAACTCAGAAATCGGTGGGTCTCAGAGAAAAGTAAATTCTGTAAGATACCACAGTGTCACTCTCTGAACACAAATGAAACAAACTGCACATTTACACTGCTGATCACAAATTATATGCATTAAGCCTGGTACACAAACAGGATATGTAGTAAGTATAGAGCTAGAGCTAAGCAGTGGATTGTTCCATGAACTACTTCTTAAGATCTTGAGATTTCTGCTGCTGGTGGAGGTCCAGAAGGTGTCTGTACCCTGGACTTTATGGCACCCTTGGGCACATCTTCAGTCGCAAGGGTGAAGGCAGTCATTAGATTTGGCATCTCTCTCATTACTTGCAGCTCACACACAAGTGATAAGTAATAGCTTTGTACCATCAGAAAGGCATTAATGAATCCCAACTACACATTACTGAAAGATCTTTAACAAACCCAAGGAAACTAGCTGCTGGAAGCATCTTTGTGTCTGTTGGATTAAATATACAACTCTTTTTTTTTATTCTTTTTTACCATTTTTAATAAACGGCAGGAGAGGGATGGAACACTGCAAAGACTGGACTTGGTGGTGCACACAGTTTCTGAGGTACCACTTGTATGTACTCAATGTAACACCAAAACCTATAACCTTCGGAGGTTTTCAAAGATCATAACCAATTTAACGGGTTTACAGGGGCTGGTAGAGACTGTGGGTAAGTAAGTTATAAGAGGCTGAATTGAAAACTCCAGAGGTCTCTTGGAAGTTTAATAGAATAAAATGTGGCTTCATTCTCAGTTTGAGTTTACACAGAACAAGCTTTGTGAATGCAGTGTGAAAACACAGAGTTAGCTGACAGAACGGAGAACACAGAACTGGGCTTGATGTCCTTTATAACCTCAACTGTACATCCTTGTAGCTCCTGCATTTTTCTAAATGTCCTAAAGGTGGCAAGGCCACTTTACCAAGGGAATATGCTATGCATGGTGTTTTTCAAGAATAATGGCTTTTCAACAGCAAAAAAAATTCTCAACAGTTCTGTGATAGAAACCAGTAAATTACAAATACCTCACTGTGTCTTTTTTCATGGTCCAAGTTATTGTACCAAACGGAAAACAAAAAGTTTAATCTATTTTTCTGAAATACATATTTTTGTGGATATGCAGTAACACAAGATGATTCACCTAATGGTAAATAAGTACACTGGCAAAGCTTATGCTCTTCACAGATTTACTTAATGCTAAAAAATGGCTGAAAACTGAAAAAAAAAAGATTTTGCACAATACGGACAAATGTGAATCTTTACTGCATAAATTTGCTTAAGGTTGCTGCACTAAATTAAGCTGCTTAGGTACTTTACAACAGCCAAAGAACATCCAGAACATGAGGAGAACATTAGCTAAGTACCAACCAAAAGACAAACTACACCAGCAAGGGGTGTAATCATATCACAAATAAGCAGTTACAAGTGTAACTCATCTGATACATGTTAAATTTTATAGTGGATGTACAAAAGAGGTCAAGGTTCCCTTTACAGAAAATAGTTCTGAGTATCCTTTGAAAGAGTAAAGAACATAATAAGAAAGCTGAACTATAACAACTTAAAATAGTAAAACCACTGAACAGCATATGCACAGAAAGAATTCTTATCCACATAAAAGTTACAGAACAATTCTTTAAATAAAAATGGAAGCATAATAAATACCAGAGGCAGGTCTGACAGTCATAGTTGGTATGTTTAAGTGAGCAAAGAAAGGAAATAACAGTTTGTTTGTGTCTTTCGGCTTTTAACTTAAAAAATTCCTAACTTGTATCCGAAGGACTGCATACAAGAAGCCTCAGGAGTGAAATTAACGGTTAAAGTAGGAATTATGCTGGCCTTACATTGCTATTAAACAGCTCTGTTTTTCATTTGTTCCTGAGATATGGTCTGTACTGGGGTTTATGTTAAGCTATATCAAGAGCCTTAATACTTCACGTATTCCACGTCACAGAAATATCCAGTGTCCTGGGAGCCACTCAGAACATTTACTATAAGACAGTTTCTAGAAGATTCAGGAAGCAGAAAGGCTGATAGAAGTATGGGGGGGGGGGGGGTGTTACCTATTAATCAGTGAACAATTTGTAAACATCTTAAGCCAAAACCAAATGTCCAGCAAAGACTTTGACAAAGAAGTGTCCACTGACATTTTGTTTAATGTAATATGGTTAAACTAAAGTTGGTCTATGATGACCAGTTTACTTATTTGGTTAACAGATGATTACATTGGGCTTCCAATATGGGAGGCTAACTGGGCAACACATTGATTTAATCTCTCTCTGTCTGAAAACAGAGAAATTGTTAAAAAAGGCAGTAAGTTATTTGGTTACTGGCTACTAAATTAACTGCCTGGATGACAGCAATTAAGAAATTAGGAAAAAGTAAGAAAAACTGACAAAAACAAAGAAAAAACTTTGTCTTGGGAGGGGGGCATGCAGCTGTTTAGGAGAACACAAAGAAAACCTATGATCTGTTGCTATACCATAGAAACTGAAAACAATGGACTGCATTAAAACTAAATATGCAACTTGACTGATGTGCCACAGTAAGATTAATTAACAGAAATGGCATGTTGCATATATGCTCTAAATTTGGTCATCAGAATCAGCCAAGACCTGTATTAGCAAAGATGTAATCACACAAACAGAAATAGCTATTTCCTGACAAAATTGTGGCAAAAGGGAACTGGGGACATCTGAGAAGTATTAGATTCAAAGCAAACGGGGAGTAATAATACTGATCATGCCAGGGGCCCCAATAATGACGCAAGAAGAAAAAGAAAGGGCAACAATGGTAGACTTCTGGTAGCAAGTTGCAGGAGAGAAGAATTAAGCTGCTTATGTATTTATACTCGAACTAAAACTACCGTAATGGAGTTTAGGAAATTTTGGGGAAAAAACAATAATCTCTGTGTTTGGACAGAGTCAAATACCTCGGAAAAATCCAGGAAACCTATATGAAAATAAAATCCCTCAACCACAGTCAATGACACCCCTTCAAAAAAAAAAAAAAAAAAAAGTAACCAAGCTCAACAGACAAGATCTACCTTTTAAAACCCAGACTGATTTTTATCCAGAAGCAGTAAGTCACCTATATTCACCCAAACTGATACAGGGTAAACTGATGGGTCTATACTTCCTGGGAAAGGCTGTAAAGCCATCACAGGGAATAAGGGCTCACACAATCTGTTGTCAAACCCTAGGGATGAGTCCCACAGACAAAGTTCGGTTTAAAAGAACGTGAAGGAGACTACCAAGTTATGTTTTAGGGCACTAAGGAAACTACAGGATATTAATCAGGGCCCTGAAATTAGTGGTTTGATTATATCTAGGAATACCTCAATTAAATCAGGAGATATGCTTTTTTTTCTGGAGGGGAGGGGACTCGCACTCTGAGTACAGAGAAGTAGTGGTCACACTTCGTGGGGTGCTGAAACTGGTGACAAGCATATTTATAAGGACACTGGTGATACTGTGTGGGTTGCTGTACACTTATCATTTACCTCACTGGTGTTATGTTCTTGGATACTGCTTCTAATGTTCCTTCTTTAATTACAACATATAATACTCTTCCTGATTGTTACCAAATGCAAGATCACAGGAAGACTTTGTTTTGCACACAACTACTTTTGTTAATGTGGCCTGGATAAGATTTGTTTTATTTTTTTATAGACAGAAACTTTTACAGGCCTTTTGCTTTCTGCAGTAATGTTTAGTTTGCAATTCCATTGGTGGGGCTTGTTTCTGAATCATTAGCCTGATGGGGGGAGATTTAAAATGACTCAAAAACTAAGTCCCAAAATAGCAAGACAAAATGACTGTAAATGTGGACTTGTACATATTAAGTCTGAGAACACTGTTTCTCAAAAATATTCCATTTTCTCAGAGATATACAGAGCTCAGAGTTGGTTAGTGTGTGTGTGTGTGTGTGTGTGTGTGTGTGTGTGTGTGTGTGTGTGTGTGTGTGTGTGTATATACATACATGTACACATACAGTGGATATAAAAAATGTACACACCCCTGTTAAAATGCCAGATTTTTGTGATATAACGAAATGAGACCACAATAAATAATTTCAAAACTTTTCCCACCTTTAATGTGACCTATAACCTATACAATTTTGTGTTTAGACCAATCATAAATATAAAGGGAAGAGATTAGGATAGATTAGTATAAATGTGGAGGAGGTGATAGGAAAAGGTTATGTAAAGTGGTAGAGAAGGTAGGACAGCCAGGTGAAGATAAGGACGTTGAGATGGGTAGAGAATCTGTACAAACAGGGGTGGAGAAAGGTAGACAGGATTTATGTTCAGCCAGGGGTATAGCATGAGCAGAAAGCTAACACAAATCATGTTATTCTAGCAGCTTTCCAGGTCTGTAAGAGTAATATTTAAAATGTGTCCTTATTTTTGGGCCTTTGTCTAGATTTCTTGAGCTAAGAGATTGAGAGGTATGTCTATAAAGCATGCCAAATTTTGGGTGAGTTTTTATGGTACTTTTCTGTTAAACCCCTACCATGTCTTTGCGCTGCTAGCGCTGCTGTGTTTTGCCAGTATTTAGTCATTCATTCAGGACTGAGAAATGTTTATTGTTAAAATAACTACATAGATAGAGTAAGACTGTAGCTTCTTTTTAATGTCTGCACATCAGATAACATCATTCAATTGTGTTTTAGTCTTTCACTGCTGGCGGACACTGCATTTCCATACTATGCGCCTCATTACTGCAATCATGAGCCTTTCCAGTTTCATTTACTTAAAAGGTAAAACCAGGCAAAAGGCAGCAACGTGAACAATGGCAAATTGTTCATACGCAAGACTTACCGAAATGCAAAACCTGAGTGACACGATGAAGTGGTGGGATTATTACAAATAAACCAAGAGGTTTTATAAACCTAGAATTTTGACAGAAACAAATGTAAATGAAGAAATGTTGGTAACCACAGCAATAAAGCAGTGGTACGAGTGAAACAATAAAATAATTCACATCACCATGTAAAACTTAAACGTGCATTCCGTCGGCGACCTGGTTGCTGCCTTCCAAACAGGCTGAAACACAAATACACGGCTCTGTAAATACATGAAGTTCATCTTTACTCAACAATGAAAATCTTCCAGGCACTTTGTAAATGAAGCATCACAGGGGATACTACTCACCAGGTAAGACGTACCTGTACAAATAGAGTCTAGGAGAACTAGTCATAAAAAGGAAGCACACTTAGTTCTTAATGGAAAAGTACCGTTTTTATATATATATATGTATATATGCACACACACACACACACACACACACACACACACACACACACACACACACACACACACACACACACACACACACACACACACACACACATACATATATATATAGTAAACTCTCAGTTAACCGGAACTCAAGCAACCGGCAAAAAAAAAAAAAAATCAAAGAAATAAAATACAATTTTATGTGTTGCACTTTCTATTTTCTCCCTGCAGAAACATATCTTATGTTTTTAGAGTTTTAAAAAGGAAGACAGGAAAACATTTCCTTTCTACCCAACCTGAGAACAAATCAAACCAAACAAATAGTCAAATAGTATGGGGTACAGTATTAGTCAGACCTATTTTTAATAGTAACTCTCAAGCAACCAGAAATTAGAAGTTATGTACTCACCATAACGTTCCATCTGAGTAGGTGTATTCATTTGTCTGCAACCTGTGGTTATGGATCCGATATCGGATCCGAACCGGCATGGTTTTCCAGCTATGGATCCAAGCTCTCAGCTCCTCCCCTCACCCATAATGCCCTGCTCTACCCTCATGACCTCAGATCGAGTTTGCCAAAGCAACAATACCCTAAAAAGGGTAACAAGGAATATGCAGGAAACTGAAAGGCCAGGGGAGGACAAATGAATACACCTACTCAGATGGAGCGTTATGGTGAGTACATAACTTCTAAATCTGAAGTAGGATATTCATTACAGAGTCCCCAGCTACCTGAATCTTGGGGCCATCATGGAAGGATATTCGAGCACAAAGGATGCTCTACCCCTAGATGCAAGATCCAACTTATAGTGGGAAATAAATGTATGAGGTGAAGCCCACGTGGCTGCTGCACAAATATCATCTAGAAATCCTAGCTTTGAAGGCTGCCGAGGTAGATACTGACCGGGTTGAATGGGCATGAACACCCCCTTCCTGACGCTTGATAAGCCAATAAAATGCACTGTGAAATCCAGCGGACAGAGAAACTTTAGAGATTGGCTTGCCCAAATTGAATTTTGCAAAGGAAATAAACAGCTGGTCGGATTGCCTATGACCAGCTGTCCTGTTGAATAAAATCTAAGTTGCCTGTGAACATCTAGTGAATGTAGCTTATATTCACCTTTGTTTTCATATTTAGGGAAGAAAACAGGGAGGTTAATGGATTGATTGATGTTTGCTTCAGAAGCGATTTTAGGAAGGAAGGACGGGTTGGTCCTGAGGGAGCGTCCGGATGAAATACCAAGTAAGGAGGTTTAGCTGATAAAGCTTGAAGTTCAGAAACTCTCTTGGCTGATGTAATGGCTACCAAAAAGCTGTCTTGTAGGACAAGAATTTGAGATCCACGCCGGGGGGCCGAAAGGAGGAGCGGTCAAGGCCTGTAGGACCAAAGAAAGGTCCCAAGGAGGAACTGCTTGTTTTATAGGGGCCTGAGAAGAAAAGTACCTTTAAGAAATGTCTTACACAATTTGGCTGACATAAGAGGATTAGAATCTTGGCCAATGTGATAGTGAGAAATTGCCGCCAGTTGAACTTTGACTGTGGAACTGCTGGCACCATCGTTAAAGAGAGAGGTTAGAAAGTCAAGCACTACAGGGAGAGGAACCGTGAAGGGATTCAGGCCTTGCCGCTCCGCCCACACAGAGAAAGCGTTTCCATTTGAAACCTTTCTAGTGGATGGTTTATGAGCCGCCACCAAAATAGCCTTTACAGGTGAAGAAATACCGGGAGTCCTTATCAAGAGTGGAACTGGAGCAGCCAAGCGGTCAGCTTCAGGTTGTCCAGGTTCGGAGGAGGAATGCAGGATGGATGGGATATCAGATCCGGGTGGGATCTAGAATCCAAGGAGGATTCACCGAGTGAGACCTTAGGAAGGGGAACCAGATCTGTCGAGGCCAGAATGGAGCAATGAGAATCATACTGCAACCCACCCGAGAGGCTTTCTGAAGAACTTGCAGCATCAGAGGCAAGGGTGGATAGGCATACAGAAGACCAAGCATGCACCAGGCGTCTCTTGGGGTACCTCCGGAGGAGGTATTAGAGCGAAAAAACTGTCGCACTTGGTGTTTGAGGGAGAAGCAAAAGATCGCATGAAGGGTTCCCCACCGTGCGAATATGCGTTCCGCTACTTGACAATTGAGAGACCACTCGTAAGGGGTCAGAATGGTGCGACTGAGCTTGTCTGCTAGGATGTTGGATTGCCCATTCCCAAACTCTCATGGCCTCTCGACAAAGAGGGTAAGACCTTGTTCCCCTTGCTTGTTGATGTACCAGACAACAGACATGTTGTCCGATTGAATCGCAATTGTTCCCAAGGGAAGAAAGTCCTGAAGTGCTAGCCTCTCATCTCTAGAACATTGATATGCAGTAAGGTCTCTGAATGCCTTGGACTGTCAAGTGCCCCCCACCCGAGGCGGGATCGTCCGTGGTCACCGTATGCAGAGGGGAGAAGCACAAAATGGGCGACCTTTGTGGAGATCCGGGAGTGGAGCCACCACAAGAGGGACCGCTTGCAAGCCTTGCTGATCGCTATGGGATGATGCATGGGGAGAGCAAGGTATGACCACTGTACTAAGAGCGTCCACTGTAGAATGCGCATATTGAGCCTGGCAAGAGGAAGAAGTGCTATAGCGAAGCCATGGACCCTAGAGCCCTCAGGACCAACTCCGCTGGAACAGAACTTGAATGGAGAATGGCCCGCACCTGGAGCTGCAGATTTAGAACTCTGTCCGCAGTGAGGAAGGCTCGTAAACTCCTTGTGTCTAGTCTGGCCCCTATGAAATCTAAGAGCTGTGTGAAGCCAGGTTGGACTTCTTTGTATTTATTGTGATGCCCAGAAATGGAGCAAGATGGAGAAAGGAGTCTCAGGCCAAGAGAAGTAGATGCCTTGTTGGGCGAAGAAGCCAGTCGTCCAGGTAGGGAAAGACCTGCACCCCTGAAGCCTCAGGTGGGCGTGAACACCCTGGGGGCTGTGGTGAGACCAAAGGGAAGGACCCGAACTGGTAGTGACTGGCTCCCAGCCGAAGCGGAGAAACCTCCTGGCCTGTCCATCAGGATGTGTGAGATCTATCGAGCACATCCAGTGATTTTCTCCCAGAAGGGGAGAATAGATTGCAGAGTGACCATTGAATTTTTCTTTGGGGACTGCCAGATTCAAGAGAGAGGTCTAGGATTGGTCTTAGTTCCCCGTCTTTTTGGCACTAAAAGAATCTGGAGTAGAACCCTGATCCGATCTGGTCTGGGGAACGGGCTGGATGGCTCTTTAGCAGATGGCCAATTTCGTCTGGGAGGGACTTCAATATTGGAAGGTGAAGGAAAGGAATGCGATATCCCTGGATATGATTTGGAGAACCGACTGCCTCCAGAGTAGAGCAGTCGGGCAACCAGAAAGGTTCCTCTGCCTCTAGGGCGGCGTCCTCCCTGTCCTCCTCTGCCACGGAAGGACTGGTTGTCCGGAGCAGGTTGGGACTGCTGCGACTGAACCACATCTTCTTCTGACCCTTTTGGTTCCTAGAATAGGGCCTCTGGGGTGCAGAGAAGCGCCTGGGTCAACGCTCTGTGAGCAGTCTTGCCAAACAGAGCAGAACCATCAAAGGGGGCGTCATAGGACGGAGCCAGGCCTGGCGTCTAGTGACCAGACCTGTCTAAGAGTGGCCATACGGGTGGAGTGCAGAACTCTGTCCTCCTCCGAAATGGACTCAGGGGATGCAGCGTATTCCTTAATAAGATCTCGCTGCATCCGAAACACATGCCAAATAGTTCAAACTGAACATCCGCTTCCCCAGCGGTCCATCATCCGAGACTCCTTGCCTGGGTGGGACTGAGGACTCTCCTGAGCTAGTTCCTCTTTGGGCCGCCGCCATCAACATGGCATCTACAGGAGGCCGGATGGCGGACTAAGGATCCTATCCGGTCTTTAGGAAGACTTGGGGCAGACCACCCCAGGAGACATCTTCCTCCAAGTCCGTGTCTTCTGTGAGAGTCAATGTGCCTCCTTGCACATTAAGCCAGTGCGAGGGCCTCCTCTGGGGGCTGTCAGAGTCCTTCGCAGCAGCAATTTGCTCCATAGGAGCAACTTGGGGCACAGAAACGGGCTGTCCCAGGGGATGGTGGAAGCCTGGCCCAGTGCAGAGGCGCGGGACGGAGGGCGAAGCAAGTGCCGGGGTCCGGAGACCCTCAACAGAGCCCTCTCCACTACATCAAGAGCGAGGGGAGAGCCTCCTCACCAAAGGATCTGACAAGATCCAGGCCCGATCGGGTCCGGTCGAGGAGGCAGAGGGTCGGGTCGTCCCAAGTACCACTACTCGGCTCCTCTCCCCCCTCTCGAAGCTGCTCGGCTCCAGCTGCTCGAACCATCTGCATCTGGGCCTGGATGAACCTTCTCATCATCCGGTCCAGATCAGCATCAGACCTGGAGTGCCTCCCTAGCCTCGGGAGAGATCGATCCCTCCTCCTCAGGACCCGTGAAAAGCACACAGGGGACCCGAGAAGGAGGGAGAAGGAGGAGACCGGGAGGAGGGGGGGAGAAGCTTGCTGGGCGGGGCGAAACAGACAGGTCTCCCCCGCCGTGGTGTGGTGCCCTCTCCGGTCCTTTAACAACATCCCTCTCCTCTCCAGAAGCGGGAGTTTGAGTCCCAGGAGCAGGAGGGTGCCACAGGGGAACAACTGCAGCCACAGTGTCTGGCGGTAAAGACCCGCCAAGACCAGCTTGGACCTCCGCTGGGGTTGAACCCTGCACAAATGGAACAACCAGATGTGAGGTGTTCAGCGACTAACACACCACCTAACATCGCGAGTGTGGCCATCAGCGGTGAGAGCTTATGGCCACACACTCTATTTTTAAAAGATAGATTTAGGCTGGTCAGCCATAATCTATAACACTAAAAGTAACTTAAAACAAAAGACACACAGGCCTACACACACTCTACGCAACAGCAGCGAGGAGGGAATAAAATCAAGTACTTACTTTAACTCAAAATAAACTCAAAATACACTATAAGAAAGGGAAACCTAAACTTTCACACAAATTCAGTCAAAGAACCAAAAAAAAAAAATCTTTGATTTTACAAGAAATAGAGTTCACTTAGCTGAGAGCTATGTACCCAAATCCAGTCAGATCTGAGGTCATCAGGGTAGAGCAGGGCATTATGGGTGAGGCGAGGAGCTGACAGCTTCGATCCATAGCTGGAAAACCATGCCGGTTCGGATCCGATATCGGATCCATAACCACAGGTTGCAGACAAATGAATATCCTACTTCAGATCTACAGTTATCCGGCATCTACCAATCTCCATGGGTGCCAGTTAACTGAGAATTTACTGTAGATATATATATATATATATATATATGCACATATGTATACATACACACACACACATATATATGTATACATATATATATATATATATATATATATATATATATATATATATATATATATATATTTGGAGTTAAACTCTAAGGTTGTCATTAATTGCCACACCAAGCAGTTTTGTATGGGATACATTTTCTATCTCGGTATTGTTAAGTGAGAAGATGTTGAAGCTGGATTTGTCCTTCCTTCAGGTGTGCTTTGATTTGAGGAGGAATAGGAGTAGTTTTGTTTTTTTCTTTTTATAGGGGGGTTGAGTAATAATTGGGCATTGTGAAACTAGTTTTCAAAAGAGGTTAAGGCTTCATGTGTAATTTCAAGAAGAAGCTCCAGGGAGTCAGATGAGCATAATAGTGCTGAATCATCAGCGTGCTGTATAAGTCATGCTTGCCTACAAGAAGTATAGACATCATTAATGAAAATGTTAAACAGACATGGACCAAAAATTGAGCCTTGGGGTACACAGTGATAACAGGGAAGTAAGAAGTGAAATCATGTTACCATATAACAGTTTGCTGTCTGTCAGATAGATAGCTTTCAAACCAATGAAGTGAAGGAGGGGATAGACTGAGACGGTGCAGATGATGAAGAAATTTGTTACGTGAGACAGTATGACGGACTTTGGACAGATCCAAAAATATTGAAGACAGAAGACATTTGTCAGAGTCCCCTTTTTGTTTATATTATCTACAAAGGTCAATAATGCAATAGTTGTACTATGACCAGTGCGGAATCCATGTTGAGTATTAGTTAACAGCTTCCCTGAGAGGAAAAGGTGACTACGATGAGTGAGGATACATTTTCTTGGATTTTTGAGAGAGGGGAGAGAAAGTATAGTTGTGAACACTTACCATAAACGTAGGTGTTCCAAGTGTATTCACTGTTGCAGTCATCACATTTGGGTTATCCCTGCCAGGGTAGCCCTCGGCCGGCCCGAATACCACAGGCTTAGTATTTCTGTGTCGGTTGCCGACGCTTCAGGACTGACGACAGGTCGTCAGTAGTATAAAGTAAGGCAGCCGACACCATTACATCAGTTTTTCTTGCCTTGTCAGGAGCCCCCAAGTGGGAGCCAGGTTCCGGTGAAAGAAAGTACAGTTGTGTACACTTAACATAAATGCAGATGTTAGAGTGTATTCACTGTTGCAGTCATCACACTTGGGTTATCTGCCAGCAGGTTGCCCTCAGTCAGCCCAAATACCAGAGTCTTGGGATTTCTGCATCGGATGCTGTCGCCTCTTCCATGACGTCAGCTCGTCAGGGATATAAAATATGCAGACGACGCCATTACATCAGTTTTTCTTACCCCAGATGTCAGCAGCCCCCAAAATAGGAAGCAATTACATGGTGTGGAACACCTCCAGTAAAAAGTAAATACCACTGCCATAAGATATGGCCAAAAAAGAGGATAGGTAGAAAGTAGAGAAAAGTCAGGGGGCTGGAGGGAGGGTAACCAGAACTGCAACAGTGAATACACTTGAACAGCTACATTTATTGTAAGTGTACACAACTGTACTATGTTCTTCGTGTTTCACTGTTGCAGTCATCACACTTGGGTTGATTCCCAAAGCTGAGGAAGGGTGGAGGCAGTCAAGAAGTGTTAGGGCTGGCTGGCAGGTCTTGTAAGACTGCTGTAGCAAAACCAGCTTTGGATTTAGAAATTATAGGTAAGTGGTAATGCTTGGTGAAGGTGTGTACTGAACTCCAGGTTGCAGCTTGCAGGATGTCCTGGTAGAGACTCCCCTGAGAAATGCTGCAGAGGTTGAGGTAGCTCTAGTGGAATGGGTTCTGATCCCATGTGGGGTAGGTTTTCCATGGTGCTTGTAGCAGAAATGGATGCAGTGTGCTATCCATTTGGAGATGGTTTGCTTTGAAAAGGCCTTGCCCTCTGTCCCTGTAGCAAAACTGAGTAGTATCTGGTCAGATTTTCTGAACGGTTTAGTCCTGTCAAGGTAGAACCTAAACTGTCTATGCATGTCCAAGGAGTGCAGGATCCTTTCCCCTTTATTCTGAGGATTAGGAAAAAGGTTGGTAAGTGGATGGATTGGTTTAAAGCCACACGGGATACCACCATGGGCATAAATGATGGGTTATTCCTGAGGGAAACCCTGTCCGCATGGAAGATAATAAAGGGTTCCACAGCCATAAGGGACACTCTTCTTGCTGAAGTGATGGCTAGAAGTAAGGCTGTTTTCCAAGAGAGAAATTTTAACTCTGCTGTAGCAACAGGCTCAAAAGGGGAAAGCGTGAGCTTCTGTAGTACAAAGTTAAGTTCCCAGGCAGGAGTGGGAGCTCTCCTCGGGGGTCTTTAAAAACTGTTAGCTCCTCTCAGGAACTGTTTGACCAGAGGGTGAGAGAAGAGGTGTGGCTCAGTATTGTAATGAGCTGAGATGGCATAGGCATGAATCTTAATGGATGAGAAGGATAGGCCTTTGTGGAGCAGCTCTGCTAGATAATCTAAGATTTGAGGTAAAGTGGGCAAAGCTGTGTCCTTCCCCTGAGACTGGCTCCAAGAACAGTATCTTTTCCACTTTTCTGAATAGGATTTCCTAGTACTAGGCCTCCTGGCCTCAATGATGACCTCCAGCATCTGTTTGCTGAGGGTTGCTGGTGATATATTCATGGAATAAGCCAGGCTGCTAGGTTCAGGGTTTGCAGCTGAGGATGCAAAATCTGGCCCTCCTGCTGGGACTGCAGAGAGGGGGTCTGATGCAAGTGCCAGTGTGTCACTGTTGTCAGACTGCGTAAAAGTGGGTACCAGTGCTGGCATGGCCAGTCTGGTGCAATAAAGATTGTCCTTGGCCTGTCCTGTTTGATCTTGAGTAGAACTTTCGAGAGGTGGGGCAGTGGGGGAAAAGGCATAGATTGAGAGGTTTTCCCATGTAAAGGATAGGGCATCCACTTTCCATGCTTGGCTGTGGGGAGTTCTGGTGCAAACTTTGCTCAATTGATGGTTCTGGGGGGAAGCAAAGAGGTCCACCTCTGGTGTCCCCCACCTGTGGATTAGTAGCTTGAATGAACTGGCTTCCAGTTTCCACTTGCGCTGGTCCATTAGATTTCTGCTTAAGTTGTCTGCCAGTGAATTTTGTTTGCCTGACAGGAATTGAGCTTGCAGGTGCACTTGGTTGCTCAAGGCTGTGTTCCACAGAGTCATGGCTAACCTGCAGGGTGCTTAGGAATGAGTTCCCCCCTGCTTGTTTATGTACCACATGACTGTGGTGTTGTCTGTCTTTATCAAGAGTTGTCCTGGAAGGATAAGGTATTTGAAGGCTGTTAGAGCATTCTGTACAGCTAACATTTCTTTCCAATTGATATGCAGGTGCATTTGTCCTGGGCTCCATTTGCTTTGAATGCATTTGCCTGCCATGCAAGCCCCCCCCATGCATAGTCTGATGTGTCTGTTGTCAGGGTTTGGGCAAGGGGTTTGACTGAAAGGGAGTCCCTTGTTGTGGTTGCAGGCCTCTGCCACCAAAGGAACTCTGTCCTTAGGCAAGGAATGATCAGAAAAAGAAGTTATGTCTTACCATAATGTTCCATCTGTATTGTTGATCCTCGTTCAGTCGTTATGCATGGGTATCGGTTCCGACCTTGGAACCAAGCCGGCCATTTTTCAAGCTCGCGTCAGCTTCAAACTCTCGAGCTAAACTCTTACCCACAATCCTCCTCTCCCTGTTACCTCAGATTGAGTTTCCAAGTCAAAGAAGGTATAGGATACCTCTGGTCAAATAACCTAAGAAAACCGGATGGTGAAATCCACTAGAAGCCACAGGAGGGGGAAGGAGGGAGGGCTGCAACGACTGAACGAGGATCAACAATACAGATGGAACGTTATGGTAAGTCATAACTTCTTTATCTGATATTGTTAATCCTCATTC
The DNA here is from genome assembly GCF_019279795.1 of Protopterus annectens. Taxonomy (NCBI): domain Eukaryota; kingdom Metazoa; phylum Chordata; order Ceratodontiformes; family Protopteridae; genus Protopterus; species Protopterus annectens. The sequence continues at coordinate 7,846,111 of NC_056748.1, forward strand.
ATTCCTTATGCATGGGACAGAGTTCCCCAGCTACCTCTATTCCTGGGAGGCTCTCATGGAAAGACATTCCTGAGCACCATAAAACCGAAAGATGCTCTTCCCCTGGTGGCCAAATCCAATTTGTAATGATTGATGAAGGTATGAGGCGTAGCCCAAGTTGCAGCTGCACAGATGTCGTGTAAAGAAGCTCTGGCATGGAAGGCAGCAGAGATGCCACTGACCATGTTGAATGAGCTTTCATGGTAGTAGGCAACGTGATATTACGCTGTGTATAAATAAAGGTCACACAGTCCTTCAACCATCTAGCTAATGTGACCTTAGCAACAGCAGATCCTAATCTGGGTCCAGAAAAGGCCAAAAATAACTGGTCAGATTTACGAAAGGGTTTAGTCATGTTTAAGTAAAAACGGATTTGCCTGTGGATATCTATGGTATGTAGGCAATACTCTCCTCTGTTTGAATGATTGGGAAAGAAAACTGGCAATTCAGTGGCTTGATTAATGGACATTTCAGAGATCACTTTAGGCAGAAATGACGGATTTGTTCTCAGAGACGCTCTATCTCTATGAAAAATCAAGTATGGACTATTGATACATAAAGCTTGAAGCTCAGAAATACGTCTGGCAGAAGTAATGGCGACCAAAAACAAGGTTTTCCATGACAAATACTTGAGGTCGCAAGAAGAGGCTGGTTCAAAAGGTGACATTGTCAGAGCTTGTAGAATAAGAAGTTACGTACTTACCATAATGTTCCATGTTAGTTGTCTTCTTCTCGCCTTCTTTCTTGCTGGATGGGCTGGATGGCCGAATACTAAAGCTCGAGAGCTATTTTTACCGGCTCGAGGCTATCCTATGTCCCATAATGCTAGGCGAAATATACCCAGATCTCGTTTGATAGCCAACACTATGGACAGACATGTCCCACCACTAGAAAAAGATAAAATTGAGAGCTATGTAGAATTATAAACCCTACAGCCTGCCTGTCACCAGGGCTACCAAAGGGGAAGAAGAGCTCTAGCTGAAGGTATAATCCTGGTGACAAGGAAAAACTCACCCAATACTCTAGGTCTTTCCAGGCTAGGGGGGTGGAGGGTGGGACGCAAGAAAGAAGGTGAGAAGAAGACAACTAACATGGAACGTTATGGTAGGTACATAACTTCTTAATGTTAAGTTGTCAATCTCGCCTTCATTCTTGCTGGATGGGACAGCGTCCCTAGCACCTTAGTCCCGGGTGGCTCAATGAAACAGACTCTTGAGTACAGTGGAACCAAAATCAGCCCTATTTCTGGAGGCAATATCCAGTTTGTAATGAGAGATGAAGGTATGAGGAGAGGCCCATGTGGCCACTGCACAAATAGAGTCCATAGGTAATCTCACCTGAAAAGCAGCTGAGGAAGCTAATGCTCTAGTTGAATGAGCTCTAGGCTTGGTAGGGAGCTCCTTATGCCTCAATTGATAGGTTAAAGAGATGAGAGGTTAACCATCTTGACAAGATCACTTTAGAAACCGGAAGGCCCTGCTTCCCTTCGGAGTAAGACAAGAAGAGTTAGTCTGATTTTCTCGTTGGCTTGGTTCTATCCAGATAGAAACGTAGTTGCCTATGGACATCCAAACAATGTAATTTTCTCTGAGCTCTATCAGTGTAATTTGAAAAGAAAACTGGGATATCAATGGTCTGATTCAGATTTTTTTCTGAGAGTACCTTAGGTAAAAAGGATGGATTTGTCCTAAGAGCCACTCTATCTTTGTGAAAAACAAGATAAGGGGGGTGCACAGAAAGTGCTTGTAGTTCCGAAACCCTTCTGGCTGAGGTAACAGCTACCAAGAAAAGTGTTTTCCACGAGAGCAGTTTTAACGAGCAGGAGGCAGCAGGCTCAAAAGGAGGTAGAATTAAAGACAACAGTACCAAATTTAGATCTCACGGTGGAGGAGGGTCTTTGACTGGGGGCCTAAGTAATAGGGTACCCTTCAGAAAAGCTTTGCAGAGCTTGTGAGATATAATACTAGACTCTGACAAGCCAACATGGAAATTTGCAATAGCCGCCAACTGGACTTTGATAGTGGCTGAAGAGGAACCTTTTTGAAAGAGTTCCGCTAGAAAATCTAGAATTGTTTGGACAGGGGCAGTAAAGGGATCAACTTGGTTCCTTTCTGCCCAAATAGAGAAACATTTCCATTTACTTGCGTACGTCCTTCTGGTGTTAGACTTGTGAGAGGCAAGGATAATCTGACGTACTGACGGGGAGATTAAGGGAAGTCTGGCTAGGGTTGGAAGTGGAGCAACCAAGCTGTGAGGTTGAGAGATGACAGGGATTGGTGCAGTCTGCCCGATTGATTGGTCAGAAGGTCTGGTACAGGGTCCAGATGCCAGGGCTGCTCCAGTAGATGACGTTGTAGGAACAGAAACCAGACTTGTCGGGGCCAGTAAGGGGCAATGAGGATCATTCTGGATCTCAAGGCAGTTGCTTTCTAGACTAACAGAGTGATTAAGGGAAAGGGGGGGAGCATAAAGGAGACCCCTGGGCCAATTGTGGACTAGAGCATCTCTGGGAGAGAGGCCCGGAAGAGGGAAGAAGGTGAAGAAGTCTTGACACTTGCTGTTTTGAGGGGTTGCAAAAAGGTCGCAGCAAGGCTGCCCCCACTTTCTGAAGATTTGGTCCGCTACTAGTTGGTTGAGAGACCACTCGTAGGGCATGAGAATGTCCCTGCTCAGCCTGTCTGCTATGACACTGGACTTCCTGGGAATGTGTTTTGCTACCAGAAAACGCTGAGAAGAGATCGCCCATTGCCAGAGTCTGAGCGCTTCCCGACAAAGAGGGTAGGACCTGGTTCCGCCCTGTTTGTTGATGTACCATACTACAGACATATTGTCGGTCTGTATTGCAATCGTTCCAGTGGGAAGAGAGTCCTGGAGAGCCTGCAACACCAACAGGACCGCTCTCATCTCCAGGACATTGATGTGCAAGTGGCACTCGAAGGGTTGCCATGTGCCCTGGACTGTCCTGCCCTGAAAATGCCCCCCCCCACCCGATCAGGGAGGCGTCTGTTGTCACGGTGGCAACCGGAGGGGGGAGAACAACCGGTCTGCCTTAAAGCACCTGGGGTCAGTCCATCCACCACGATAGGTGTCGTTTGCAAGACTGAGTGATGAGAATCCTGTGTGATATGGGAAGCTGCTGAAAGGACCATTGGGAAAAAAGCATCCACTGTAGTATCCGCGTATGAAAATGAGCTAGGGGGAGCAAGGTGATTGTTGTAGCCATCAGACCAAGCATTTTCAGTACAAACCTGGCTTGGACCCTGTCCTCTTGTAACAGGACTTGAACATGACTACGAATGTCGCATACTCTTTGCGTAGGAAGTTTTGCTGACAACTCTACTGTGTTTAACACGGTGCCTATGAAGGTAATATGCTGACAAGGCGACAAAGCAGATTTTTCGAAATTTATAGAGATGCCTAGCGCTTTGCAGGTTTGTACAGCGTAATCCCTGACTTGAAGAAGCTGATGCCTGGTGGTGGCAGTAAGGAGCCAGTCGTCCAAATATGGAAACACCTTGAATCCTCGACATCTCAAGTGAGCCGCAACCACTGCCATGCATTTGGTAAACACCCTGGAGGCTGTGGTGAGGCCAAAGGGCAGGGCTCTGAATTGGTAGTGACTGGCTCCCAGCCGGAAGCGGAGAAACCTCCTGTAGCGCCTGTTCATTTTGATATGGTAGTACGCATCCTGAAGGTCTATAGAGCACATCCAATTGTCCTGACCCAGAAAGGGAAGAATGGACTGTAGCGTGACCATCCGGAATTTTGTTCTTTGAACCGATTTGTTCAGTCTGCTGAGATTCAAAATAGGTCTCCAGTCCCCTGTCTTTTTTGGTACCAAAAAGAAATTGGAGTAGATTCCGGATCCTTGTTGGTCTGCCGGGACTGACTGGATGGCTCTTTTTAAAAGCAGCTTTGAAATTTCTAGTGCTGCTTGGTCTCACAGACCAGGTGGAACGTCTGGAAGAGGCCCTTTTGGTTGATGTGGGGTGTGGATAAATGGGATTTTGTAACCCTCGGATATGATCAACCGTACCCATCTGTCCTGCGTAAGTGAGAACCAGGCTTCTGGGTACAGCGAAAGTCTTCCCCCGACTGCCTCCGAAGGTGGACAGTCGGGCAGCTCTTCAGGGGTGCTGAAAGGGTTTGTCAGAGAAAGATTCTCTGCTACCCTGATTCTGCGGACCCCCCCCCCTGCCCCTAGGGCGGTGTCTGTCATTGCTCTCTCCTCTGCCTCTAGAGGGAAGCTCACCACGTGTGTCCGGCATAACTCCCTGAGGTTTGCGGAACCACATTTTCCTGCCCCTTTGACCCTTAGGATACGGTCTAGAAGGGGCGGAAAAATGGACTCCCACGGCAGAGAGAGTCTTACCTTCTTGTTCGCACCTGGTTAAGGTATCCTTCACTTGAGGTCCAAAAAGAGCAGAACCATCAAAGGGGGTGTTAGTGAATGATGCCTTGAAGGGGTCAGCAAAATTGCAGAGCCGCATCCAGGCGTGTCTCCTTAGAGCAACACCCGTACCTGCGGCTCTACTCGCTCCATCGGCTGCATAAGAGATTAGCCGCATGGAAGAGTTGACGATAGAGTTCAGGGTCCCTAGCTGGGAGTTGATCTTTTCCCGAGACCCCACAGCTGTTGGGTCCTGCAATGTTTCACACAGTTCCTTGAGAAGGTCCCTCTGAAGACGGGTGAAATGGCATAAGTAATTCAGCGACCGCATAGCAAAGGTCGCTGAGGAAAACATCCGCTTGCCGTGCCTATCCATCGTCCTACATTCCTTATTAGGAGGATGGACAGGTACTGAAGGGTTAGCCAACTCCTTCTTAGTGGCTGCCGCCACCACCATGGCATCCACGGGGACACCCTTGGAAAGAAACTGCTTATCTGTGGGAGCAGTAATAAATTTTGTGGGCCTCCGGGGAGTTGGTTCCATAGTATCCGGAGCCGTCCACGCCTTCCGAGCCACTACCTCCATAAGTGGGTCGAAAGGCAGAGACACCCAGGAGGTGGAAGGGCGAGAACCGAAGGCATCCAGGTACACCGACTAGTCCTCGGATGGCTTAAGGGCAGACCAGTTCCCCCTCTGTTTGAGGATCTCTAAGATGTCAGAAAAGGAGACATCCTCAGAGGGGGACCTTGGGGACCCTTCCGAATCATCCAGGTTGGTGTCAGATGTCACTGACTCAGGAGAGTAAACATGTTTCCTCTTACATGTCCTCTTCCGAGGGGACTCCCCGCAGGGTCAGGGGAGGCCTCGGAAGAGGAAGAAAGTCCCAATGGGGCAGCCTGGAGCATCGGTTCTCCTCGCTTGGGGTCAGGAGGGTAGGCAGGGGCCGAAGCAGGCACCGTGGAGGGAGGGGCCGAGGAGGCCAACCGTGGTGCCGGTATAGGAGCCAGCACGCTCCTCATCACCTCAAAGGCACCCCTGTCAGGCAGAGAAGGAGGACCCAACTCCGAGGAGATGAGAACTCCCCCCGGCACCGAGAGGGACGGCTTCGAGGCCGATGTTGGGGCCGAACTCACCTGCGCTGAAGCTCCGAGAGGGAGAGCGGGGTCGGACAAGGGTCCAATGCCACTTGCCCCTTCGGAGCCAACAAGGGAGTCTCGGCGCCCGGATCCCTCCATGGACGGAGCCAAGGACGGGATCGGAGCCGACGAAGGAAATGACAACAGGGGAATCGGTTCCGACACCACCACAGTACTCACCTCAACGACCTCCGGCTCCAAACTCATCAGGGTAGTCGGAGGAGGAACTTGAGCGGGTGTAGGTGTAGCCCCTGTCTGTTGAGACGGGCTATGTAGCAACTGGGCCAGTGCCTGCGACTTTAAAAGCCGGCTGACTACCCTCTCGAGGTCATGGTCTGAAAGCCTGGAAGACCTAGAGGAATGAGATCTATGGCTCCGCTCCGACAAGAGTGGAGACTTCGGAGCCGATCTAACCGACTCGAGAGATGGAGATCTAGAGTGCCTTATGCTCGGGGACGACTCCGACACTAAAGTCGGAGCCGACTGAGGTCTAGATGCCTCGGTTCCGTCCGGAACCGACGAGGCAGCAAGAGCACCACTCGGCGCCGGCTCCGAACATGGAGCAGACGATTTGGCGGTCTTTGAAGGTTTCCCAGCCATAGTCTTAGCCAGGGAATCTTCAGGCTTTAACAAGCCTCTAAGTATAAGTTTGTTTCTGCGCTCCTGCAGGACTCTAGGGCTAAAAGCATGGCAGATGGAACACGAGTCCTGCAGGTGCAGAGGGCCCAAACAATACACGCAAGAAGTGTGACCGTTTGTCAGAGACATCTTCTGACAGCACGAGTCACACTTCTTGAAACCCGATATCTTAGACATACTGTACAAAAAACAACACACAATACCCTAAACTATAATAACAATTACTATAAAAGAGGGAACTACCACTAAGTAGAAGGACAGAATTCCACACACACACACAGAACAACCAGGGGAAAACTGTACTACAAGGGGAGGGTCAGAGGCCCAACCACCTTAAGGGTGGAGAAAAAGGGAGATTAGCAACTAAAGGGGGGGAAAGACTAGTCGCTAACTATACTGATACTAAAGGAACAAAAAGGGATAAAAAATTGACTAAAAACTACCTCAAAAGTTATTAATAATAATATACGACCTGGAGCCGGTGAAAACGCAACCTCGTAGCTAAGCGGCAAACGAGATCTAGGTATATTTCGCCTAGCATTATGGGACATAGGATAGCCTCGAGCCGGTAAAAATAGCTCTCGAGCTTTAGTATTCGGCCGAGTCGGAGCCAAGGTTTGGCTCCGAACCCATCCAGCATTGACAACTTAACATTTAATGATATATCCCATGGTTGAATAGGTTCTCTAAAAGGTGGCTTCAGATGATTCACACCTTTTATGAAGGTCTTGCACAATTTATGGGACATAAGAGAGGAATCTTGGACACCCTCATGAAAATTAGAAATTGCAGCTAAATGAACTCTAATGGAAGAGGCCGATAGACCCAACTGAAAAAGGTCGGCCAGACAGTCTAGTATTATCAAAACTGGTGCTGAAAAGGGGTCTACTTTTTATCTTTCAGCCAACAGGTAAATCTTTTCCACTTGCTCAGATAAGTAATTCTAGTGGAAGACTTATGAGAAGCAATGAGAATATCACGTACTGGTAAAGAAAGATAATTCTGCCTGGTAATCAGTGGAATTGGAGTAGCCAAGCTGTGAGCTTCAGGCTGTTCAAGTTGGGATGAATCAGGTTCTGTGGATGTGAGATCAACTCCGGGGTTGGATGGAGAATCTATGGTCGATGTAGTAGGTGAGGCCAAAGGAAGGGGAACCAAATCTGTCGAGGCCAATATGGTGCTATGAGGATCACCTTGCTCTTCGACCGACGGGCTTTCTTCAGAAACTGGGGAATGAGGGGAAAGGGTGGAAATGCGTAAAGAAGACCCAAGGGCCAATCGTAGACTAGAGCGTCCCTGGGTGACTGTCCCGGAGGGGGAATCAGGGCGAAGTAGTTGCTGCATTTGTAGTTGGTCGGGAATGCAAAGAGGTCGCAGCAAGGATGGCCCCAGCGGTGGAAGATCTCCGCCGCTATCAAGGGATTCAGGGACCACTCGTGAGGTTGAAGAATGCACCTGCTGAGTCTGTCTGCTATCACATTGGAACTCCCGAGAATGTGCATTGCTAGAAGAAAATGTTTGGTAGCCATCGCCCATTGCCATATCCTCATGGCTTCTCGAATAAAGGGGTAAGATTTGGTTCCACCTTGCTTGTTGATGTACCAGACCACCGCCGTGTTGTCTGAATGAATCGCAATTGTCCCAGACAGCAGCAGGGAATGGAATGCTTGCAACGCCGGAAGCACTGCCCTCAGCTCTAGAACATTTATATGCAGATGGGCCTCCAGTTCAGACCAAGTGCCTTGGACTGTCTGTCCCTAACATAGCCCCTCCCACCCCATCAGGGAGGCATCCGTGGTCACTGTGGCCTTGGGTTGCTGGGGGGAGAAGGGGCGAGACCATTGTGAGAGACTGTGTGTCATCCACCAATTTAAATCCTGTTTGCACCTGTGGGTTACTCGAATCATGGCTGAAAGAGGATGCTGAAAAGGATACCATTGGGTGAGCAGTAGCCATTGTACAAGCCTCATGAGCAACCTGACCTGGGAACAATGGTGATGGAGGCTGCCATGGAACCCAACAGCTGTAGAACAGAGTGAGTCATGGATTTTTCCCTTGAAAGGACTGGAATTAGTTGTTGTTTTATCCTTAGAATTCTGTGCTCTGGAATAGCAGCTCTGCAGTTTTTTGTGTCCAAGATAACCCCTATGAATTCTGTCGACTGAGATGGGGTGAGATTGGATTTTTGCCAGTTTATGGTTATGCCTAGCCTTTGAGCAGCGAGGAGAGAGTATGCCAGGGCTTTTTCCAGTAGATGTCTGGTGGGGGTGGAAATGAGCCAGTCATCTAGGTATGGAAACACCTGGAATCCTTGAAGTCGCAAGTGAGCTGTGACAACTGCCATGCACTTTGTGAACACTCTGGGGGCTGTAGAGAGTCCGAAGGGCAGTACTCTTGAACTGGTAGAGACTGGCTCCCGCACGGAAGCGCAGAAATCTTCTTGATGGCCTGTCCACTTTTATGTGGTAGTACGCATTTTGAAGATCTATTGAGCACATCCAATCGTCTTTTTCCAAAAGCGGGAGGATAGACTGTATTGTAACCATCCGGAATTTTTGTACTCTCACAAACTTGTTCAATACACTGAGATCCAAAATTGGTCTCCAGTCCCCGGTTTTCTTTGGCACCAAAAATAGTCTTGAGTAGAATCCGGATCCTATCTGGTCTGGAGGGACTATTTGGACGACTCTCTTTCTTAGCAGCTTTTCTATCTCTAGTGCTGCTTCTTCCCTTTGACTGGGTAGAACGTTGGGAAGGTTTTTTGAAGGGGCAGGACAAAGATCGAAGGGGATATGATTACCTCTGGTTATAATCCTTTGTACCCAAGAATCGGTGGTGATGGTTAGCCAGGCAGAAGGGTACAAGGAGAAATGTCCCCCAACCACCTCCAGAGGAAAGGAGTTGGACCACTCTTCAGGAGTGCTGGTAGGATTGACCAGGGAAAGAATCCCTGGAATCCTGGTTACGTGGACCCCCTCTGTCCTGAAAGGAGAATCTTCCCTGTGAGTTTCCCTCTCTGCCTCTGGGTGAGAACTCGGTCTGTGTGTCACGGAAAGGACCCTGAGATTTCTTGAACCATATCTTCCCACTCTTTTGGTTTCGGGAGAAAGCACGTTGAGGGGAAGAATAACGGACACCTACGGCAGAAAGAGTCTTACCATCCTGTTCACATCTGGCCAGTGTGCTCTTAACTTTGGGCCCAAACACTGTGGAGGCCTCAATGGGAGCGTTAAGAAAGGAAGCCTTAAAGGGTTCCGCGAAATTGCACAAGCGCATCCAGGAATGCCGTCTGAAGACCGCAGCTGAACCCATTGCTCTAGCTGCTCCTTCTGATATGTGAGATATCAGTCGCATAGAGGAGTTAGATATAGATTCAATGGTGGCCAGCTGAGAGGCCACTTTGTCACGGATCTCATCAGACACAGCACCAGCCAAGGTTTCAGAGAGCTCAGAAATTAGATCCCTTTGAAGCCTGGTAAAATGTGCCATATAATTCAGGGATCTGATAGCAAAGGTCGCTGAAGCAAAGGTGCACTTCCCTATCCTGTCCAGAGCCCGGGGCTCTTTGTTAGGTGGATGGACAGTCTGGCTTTCTTCTTCTTCTGCCAAATCCTTTTTTGTTGCGGCCACCACCAAAGCATCCATAGAAAGACCTTTGGACCAATAGGGATCCGAAGCAGGAGGGGACAAAATCTTATCTGGCCTCCAGGGAATAGCTTTGACGGTATCAGGAGCCTTCCAAGCGCGCTGCACGATGAGCCGGACAAATTCATCGGCAGGTGGAGTAACCCAGGAGGTAGGGGGCTGGGCGTGAAAGGCCTGCAGGAACACAGATTCCTCAGAGGTCAGATTAGAGGACTGCCAGTCACCTCTCTGTATCAGGATTTCGAGGATATTACCGAAGGATACCTCATCAGAGGGTGACTGAGGGGATCCTTCTCCCTCATCGAAATCTGTGTCTTCGGTGAGGGACTCCTCTGTGGAGTCCATGTGCTTCCTCTTACACAAACTTTTCCGGTGGACCTCCTAGGCAGGAGAAGCTGGAGAAGACAGCGGAAAAAGGAGATTCCTGAGGGAATATGTCCTGAGGCCCTTGCACCCAGTGTCCACAAGGTGCGACTTGTGAAACCTGTGTACCAGAGGAGGGCGGAGGTATAGACAGTTTGATATTGCCAGTAGCAGCGAAAGCCTTCTCCATCAGTTGGAAGGCTGGTCCACCCGAAAAGGAGTGCATGTCTAGGACAGGGGTCACCCCTCCCCCAAGTGGCTCAGCCTGCCAACCCGGAGTCCCTGGATGGCTGTGGAGCAGCAAACTATGCGTGTCACAACTGAGATCCTGGGTCGTAGCAAAACTTTCCTGCCACGAAGGCAACTGCGGTTCATTAGTGAGATCCATAAAGGGGACTGCAGAAGGGGAAGACTGTGCTATATCCATGGACTTCAAAGGCAATAAAGGAGGAGAATAAGAAGGGGTCTTTGGAGATGGGTGATCACCTCCCAAGGAAGGATAGTTCATGAAGGGTGGGATACCTCTGGCCAAGAGTACCTGGTCCACAAGGCGCAACACATCATGTTCGAAAAGTCTTCCAGTGGACCTCACAGAGACTGAGGGAGACACAGGCCTGTCCACAGAAGAGGCAGACTTGGTGCCCATCTCATCTGTCTGCACCGAGGACAACGGTGCCAAGAGAGACTGGACTACTGTTGTCTGCACCAAAGAAGTCATCGGTCCCGAGGTCATGGTCTGGACCGACACAGGGATCGGTGCCGAAGTGGTTGTCGGTGCTGAAGCTGGAACCGACAAAACTGGAGTCAACAATAAAGGCATCTGTTCTGAGGAAGATCTCGGAGCTGACGCGGTCAAGGTCTGCGCCGACTGAACGGACGGTGCCAATATAATAGTCTGAACCGAGAAGCCCCTCTGTGCCAATATACAGAAGGCTGCAGGAGAAGATGGTGCCAAAATCACTAATGGAGTCGAATGCCTCGGTGCCAAAGGTCTAGCCACCGAAAGCACTGGGGCTGACTGAGTGAGCTCCGGAGCCAAAGTTTTCGCCTTTTTAGGTTTTGGTTGGCGAGAGTCCCCAGCTGGGGAAGAAGGCAAAGATTTAGCCTTAGTAAGAACATCCAAGATTTTCTTATGGTCTCTAAAAGGGGTTGAGACCTCCGACCCAGAAGTAGCCTCTGAAAAGGGAGATTTAAGAAGTCCCTTCAGTAACAGCTTGTTTTTCCTTTCCAACAAGGTTCTATTAGAAAAGTTCTCACAAATAGAACAGGGTGGGTCAACAGACAAATGGGAAGCTCCCAAACAATAAACACACAAAGAGTGTGCATCAGAAGTAGGTAGTTTGTGCCCACAATCAGAACACTGCTTAAACCCCGGACTACCTTTCTCATCTGCCATGACAGCAAATTAATTAATAGGAAAGGTACCAGCAATGGTACAAGAGAGTACCCGAAGGTATGAGAGAAAAAAGGGAAAGGATTACCAACGATGGTAAAGAGAGAATACCTCATGGTAAAAGTGGTAAAGAAAGAAGCAGAAAAACCTGAAAAAATAAGTACGCTAGATGCGATAGGGTAAGAGACAATGAAATATGAACTTTTCTGACAAAAGTAATCTGAAAAACTATTAAACAACAAATGACTGTACTTAGCTCAAGGGAAGTAGCTTGACACGACTGAATGGCAACGCGACAAACGAAATCTGAGGTAACAGGGAGAGGGGGATTGTGGGTAAGAGTTTAGCTCGAGAGTTTAAAGCTGACGCGAGCTTGGAAAATGGCCGGCTTGGTTCTGAGGTCGGAACCGATACCCATGTGTAAGGAATGAACGAGGATCAACAACATCAGATTCACTGTTTCCAGGTCCTGAGAATGTTGACACCAGAGACTTTTTAAGTACCATTGCAGTTTCCTCATATGCAGTCTTGCATATGGAATTAGAAGAATGCATGAGGCTATGAACCCTAGGGCTTGTAGTATTTTTCTTGCAGATAGCTGGGTTTGGGTGGCCAGTAGTTTGAAGTAATTTGTCAAATAAACTTGCTTTTCTGGAGTGAGGAATGCCATCTGGGAAGTTGTGTTCAAGCTTGCTCCCAGGAATACAATTTCTTGGCTGGGTACCAGATGTGATTTATTTTCGTTTATGGTATACCCCAGAGAAGTTAGGAGTCTCTTTACAAATGTCAGGTGCTGAGGTAGCAATTCCTGACTGTCCACCTGAATCAGGCAATCATCCAAGTATGGGTAAATTTGAATGTTTCTCTGCCTGCAGTATGCAATGGCTGGAGCCAGGCACTTTGTGAATAACCTGGGTGCAGTACATGGGCCAAAGGGAAGAGCAGAGAGCCTGCCCTGAAACATAGATATTTCCTGCAAGATTCCCTTATGGGGATGTGCAGATAAGCTTCTTTTAAGTCTAGGGTGGTCAGCCAGGAGTCCTTGGCTAGCATAGGCAGCAGCTGTTGGAGTGTAAACATTTTGAACTTTGGTACCACCAGGAAGGTGTTGAGAATTGACAGATCCAGGATAGGGCGCCAAGAGTTTTCTTTTCTGGGCACCAGAAACAGTCTGGAGTAGAAACCCTGTCCCCTTTGCTCTGTTGGAACAGGTTGAATTATTGTCACTGTTTTGCTGGCTCTTGCTTTTTTGAACTATAACAGGTAGGATAGCAATGATACTGAGAAGAGAAAGTACTTGCTTTTGGGCCTTGGCCCACTGGTTTGGGGGAAGGTCTGTCAATCTGCTTGAGGTTGGCAGTGAATGGAAGTAAAATCTGTATCCCTGGGATACAATGTTTAAGACCCAATGGTCCTGGGTAATGTAGTCCCAGTTTTTTGCATGCAGGGCGAGTTTTCCTCCTAGGGGTGCAAGTACTTGGGCATGGCTGGGAAGGATGCAGGAGAAGTCATTGTGAACTTTTTCCATAAGAGGGTGGCTTACCACTCCCTGGTTTTGAGGTGGGAGCATTCCATTGTTTAGATCTGTGCATAACTGAGAATGTAGTCTTTGTGGTCTGTTGCCCCTGGGTTGGACTGAGAAAGTCTGAAAGGGACTGGAAAGGACCAGTTCTTCGAAGGCCAATGCCTACTGAATCTAGGTGGCTGTACCTGTAAGAAATCTTTAACAGTTTGCATAGATTTAGCTTTTTCCTCCATCTTTTTAAGAACTTCTTCTGCTTTTGTGCCAAACATTCTTGATTTAATGGAGCATCTAGTAATTTTGCTTTGACATGGTCTGGCAAGATTTGTTCCTTCAGCCAAGCATGCCTTCTCAGAACAGACCCAATGACAGCAGCCCTGCAAGATGCTTCTAAAGCATCAAAACCACACTGCAAGGTATGTTTACCAACTTGGTTAGCAGAATGCATTAACTCTTGTAAATCTTTATTTTCTGTACAATCAGGAATCAACAACATTTTTTGTTTAATTCGTTCCATAATATGCTGCTGTTACTTCAACATGTGAAACTGGCAATTTAAAGCCCTGATGGCAAGAGTTGCAGAGGTATATACCTTCTTACCCCATCTGTCAAAAGCCCTAAAATCCCTGTCCGAAGGGGTAGGGTTTTTGGCTGTAGTAGCCTTAATACCTTTAGATCCCTGGGAAATGGTCTTTGGATTCGCAGTAGGATTTTTAAAGAGAAATTTGTGAGAGTCAGGTACTCTGTAGTACCTGTCACGCTTTCAAGAAGCTGGAGGTAAAGTATCAGGGGTAAGACTTGACTCCATGAAGACATCATCTACAAGGACAGGGGGTATACAGGCCTGTGCCGAGGCAAGTCTAAAAATTCCCTGAGTCTCTTTTTTTGACTGAGGGTAGTCCTGGCATTCCCAGAGGAAATGATCTCTCAGGGTATGCAAGGTTTCACCGAAAGAAAAGTCCTCTGGAGGGGAGGCAGAAGGAATGGAATCCTCTGCATTTGAATCCTCATAGGTGAAAAAGGGTATGTCCTAGTAATCAGGGGGGTCACAGTCATTGAACTCGTGGTCTGTAGAATCAGAAGGAAAATCAATTCTTTGTCTGTTAGAGGGGGAAGGCTGGCTTCCCCTAATTAAAGTAATAAGGTCATCAGCCATTCTAAGCATTTGCTACTGCGGCATGGGAGCTTGAGAATGTGCTTTGCTCGTCAGTTTCCTAGGTGTAGTGCAAACTCTGGGCCTGTGAAATTCGGTAGTTTTAGTCAAAAACTAAGTAGTTGGTTTAATACGAACATCGGAAGAGGTGAATACACCCTCAGAAGCTGGTGCCTGCACAGAGGCTCCGGACCCATCCAAGGTAGAGACATCCGCAGGTTCCAAAGTCGAAGAAGCATCTCGCAGCATACAGGACACTGAATGGGTCTCAGTAGAGGCCTGCGAATCCGTAGAAGCGGGTATCAGGGGCTGTGAAAGTGGCTCACTGAGTACCGGTGAACTGGCGACTAGCTTAACGGAAGTGTCGTCAGCAGTTTTGGACCTATGCGGTCTGTCTCTGTCTTTATCCTTATGTTTTTTTGGAAGATCGGGAGTCAGATGCCTTAACAAAGCCATTTCAGAATACGGAGAACAACAGCGAAAGAATTTAGCGACAAAGATAACCCGATGACTAATAGTTTGGGCATTGAACAAGGCAAAAAAAACAACAGTGAGGAATGCCATGGTCTGGGGCTAAACAGGTGATGCAGTAAGAATGAAAATCTCTGTGAGGTATTTGCTTTCCACAGGCAGGACAATTGTTAATTTTTTCTGACATCTGTTAGAGCAAGATAAAAGGGTCCCCAGCGGGGTACTTAGCTTTAGAAGACTTCAGGTTTGAAACTCGAACAATGAAAATTTCAGGTAGCGGTCAACCGGCACTTGTGAACTGCTTCTGCTTAGGGCTCCCGTGCGGCAAGAAAAGCTGATGTAATGGTGTCAGCTGTATGTTTTATACCCCTGATGACCTGACGTCATGGAAGAGGAGACAGCGTCTGACGCAGAAATCCCAAGACTATGGTATTTGGTCCGACTGAGGGCTACCTGCAGGCAGATAACCCAAGTGTAATGACTGCAACAGTGAAACACGAAGAACATCCCCACCAGTAGAAAGTAAATACCAAAATGTCCCTTGTAAGGAAAGACAGAAGAAAGAAGAGGGGGATGGAGGGGGGGAAACCAGGACTGCAACAGTGAATACACTCAAACATCTACATTTATGGTAAGTATACACAACTGTAATATGTTCTTTGTGTTTCAGTGGTGTTGCAGTCATCACATTTGGGTTGATTACCAAAGCTGAGGAAAAGGGTGGAGGCAGTCAAGGAGACTAGAGGCTGGCTAGGATGCCCTGCAAGACTGTAGTGGCAAACCCTGCCCTGGATTTGGAGAAGATAGGCAGGTGGTAATGTTTGGTGAAAGTGTGAACAGATGTCCAGGTGCCAGCCTCCAGGGTGTCCCTGGTGGGGACTCCTCTGAGGAAAGCTGCAGAGGTGGAAGATGCTCTGGTGGAGTGAGTACTGACCCCATTTCCATGTTGCTTGCAACAGAAATGGATGCAGTGTGCTATCCATTTGTAAATTGTTTGTTTGGATATGGCTTTGTCCTCTGCCCCTGCTGCAATGCTAACCAGCAATTGATCAGACTTTCTGAAGGATTTAGTCCTGTCCAGATAGAATCTGAGCTGTCTGTGCACATCTAGAGAGTGCAGGATCCTTTCCCCCTTGTTCTGTGGGTTAGGGAAAAAGGTGGGCAAATTAATGGATTGGTTGAGAGCCAAACTGGACACAGCTTTGGGCATGAAGGATGGTTTAGTCCTGAGGAAAACCCTGCCAGCATGGAAAATGATGAAGGGCTCCACAGCCATGAGTGCTTGTAGCTCGGAGACCCTTCTGGCTGAAGTGATGGCCAGAAGGAAAGCTGTCTTCCAGGAGAGAAATTTTAACTCTGCTGAAGATGCTGGTTCGAAGGTGGGGGCAAGGTGAGCTTTTCCAACACAAAGTTAAGGTCCCAAGCTGGGGTAGGTGCTTTTCTGGGTGGCCTCAAGTTGCTAGCCCCTCTTAGGAATTGTTTGATCAGACGGTGTGAGAAAAGGGGCTGCTCAGTGGGGAAATGAGCAGAGATAGCAGAGGCATGAATTTTAATAGAGGAAAAAGAGAGACCACTGTGTAGCAGGTCAGCTAAGTAATCCAGGATGAAGGGAGGGAGGGCTGTGCCGTATCAGCTCCCTTAGCCTGAATCCAGGTGCAGAACCCATTTGTCAGCCTAAGACTTTCTAGTGTTAGGAAGGGCATCAGGCCTCACGTATAACATCCAGAACCTATTTACTTAGGTTGGCAGACTGATCTGTTGTTAGGGACTAAGCCAAGCTGCCAAACTGAGGGTCTGCAATTGGGGATGCATGAATTTTCCTTCCCTCTGGGTCAGGAGGGTTGGGGTCTGAGTTAGATGCCATGGTTGCAGTGGGGACAGGCTGCGCAGCAGTGGGTACCAGTGGTGGCGAGGCCAGTCTGGAGGAATAAGAATTGTCCTTGGTTTTTCCTCCCTTATTTTGGGGATGAGAGGTAGTGGAGAAAAGGCATAGACCAATAGACTGACCCAGGGGAAGGTCAGGGCATCCACTATCCAAGCCATGCAGTGATGCTCCGTGGTGCAGAACTTGCTGAACTGATGGTTGGTGTGGGAGGCAAAGAGGTCGACCTTCAGCGTGCCCCATTTCTGAGTTATTAGGGTGAAGGTTCTTTTGTCTAGCTGTCACTCATGTGGGTCCAGAAGATTTCTGCTTAAGTGGTCTGCCAGAGAATTTAGAGAACCTGGCAGGAAATGTGCTAATAAGTGTACCTGCATGGCAGACGCTGTGTGCCAAAGGGTCATGGCCAGCCTGCATAGAGGGTAGGAGTGAGTCCCTCCCTGCTTGTTGATATACCACATCACAGTGGTGTTGCCTGTTTTGATCAGGAGAGCCCCTGGGGAGATAAGGGGCCTGAAAGCTGTCAATGCATGCTGGACAGCTAACATTTGGTTGATGTGCAGATGGATTTGTTGTGTGCTCCATTGGCCCTGTATGCACCTGCCGTCCAGGTGTGCACCCCAGGCATAGTCTGATGCGTCTGTGGTGAGGGTCTGGGCGGCGGGGGATGGTGAGAAAGGTAGTCCCTTGTTGTGGGAGCATGCTGCTGCCCACCAAAGAAAATCTTTTTAAGGCCAGGTATCATGGGTATAAGAGTTTCCATGTCTTGAGAGTGTTGACACCAAAGGCTTTTTAGGTACCATTTAAGTTTCCACATATGCAGTCAGGCATACTGAATGAGTAGAATGCAAGATGTCATGAACCCCAAAGCCTGCAGGATTTTCCTTGCAGATAACTGGGGTCTGGTGGCTAGTTGAGAGAAGAAGGCTGTCAGGTGAGTTTGCTTCTCTGGTGTAAGGAATGCCATCAGGGATGCTGTGTCCAGGCTTGCTCCCAGGAATATAATCCTTTGGGTGGGTACTTGTTTGGATTTCTTTTCATTGATTGTGTACCCTAGGGAGGTCAGTAGGGACTTTACAAAGGCCAGGTGCTTGAGCAGCTTTTCCTGACTGTCTGCCTGAATTAGGCAGTCATCTAAGTATGGGGTAAATCTGGATATTCCTTTGTCTGCAAATGGCAATGGCCGGAGCCAGACATTTGGTGAAAACTCTAAGAGCAGTAGATAAGCCAAAGGGAAGTTCAGAGAACTGAAAGTGCAGAGATCCTTTTCTGAAACGTTGATATTTCCTGCATGATTCTCTGATAGGAATGTGGAGGTAGGCCTCTTTTAGGTCTAGGGTGACTAGCCAAGCATCCTTGGAGAGCATGGGTAGCAGTTGCTGAAGGGTGAGCATTTTGAATTTGATATCACCAGGAAGATGTTTAGAATAGATAGCTCGAGGATGGGGTGCCAGGTGCCCTCTTTTCTGGGTACCAGAAAAAGTCTGGAGTATAACCTTGGCCTTTCTGTTCTGCAGGAACGTGCTTTATTGCCCTCATGGAGAGCAGGGAAAGGACTTGCTTTTGCACCTCTGCCCACTGGTTTGGAGGTAGATTTGGGAACCCTTTTGGAGTTGGAAGTGTGTGGAAAGAAAATTTGTATTCCTGGCACACAATGTTGAGGACCCAGTGGTCGTTGGCAATGGTACCCCAGGTGCTTGCGTGAAAGGAGAGTTTTCCTCCTAGTGGTAAGAGAAGGTGGTCAGAGGGAGGGGGTGGGAGAGGAGAGTCATTGTTCTTACCATGAGGGGGTGGCTTAGAACTCCCTGTTTTTGAAGTGGAGAAATTCCACTGTTTTGATCTCTGCATTTCCTGTGGCTGCTGTCTGGGGGGGGGGGGGTCTGCTTCCATGGGATCTGGGCTGAAATGACCTGGTGGGAGCAGGAAAGGACCAGTGCTTGGGGGGCAATGCCTGCTGAACCTCAGTGGCTGGACCTGTAAGAAATCCTTAACTGTTTGCATAGATTTAGCTTTTTCTTAAGCTGTCTTAAGCCTGTGCGCCTGTGTGTGTTTGCCTGTCTTTGTGTTAAGTTGTCTTTGTGCAAGGGTGCATCCAACAATTTAGATTTAACATGGTCTGGCAAGGGATGTTCCTTAAGCCATGAATTCCTTCTAAGGACAGAACCGGTGACTGCTGCCCTGCAAGAAGCTCCTAGGGCATCAAAACCAAAGTGCAAGGTATGTTTAGTTACTTGACTTGCAGAATGCATTAACTCTTGTAACTCTTTAGATTCTGCACAAGAGGAAAGGAAGACACTTTTTGTTTGAGGAGTTCCAGGGTATGTTGCTGAAATTTCAGAATATGGAACTGGCAATTTAGTGCTCTGATAGCAAGAGTAACAGAGGTGTATACTTTTTTACCCCATCTGTCTAGTGCCCAGGAATCCCTACCTGAGGGGGAGGAATTCTTAGCAGAGGTTGCTTTAATTACTTTAGGCCCTTGAGAAATTACCTCAGGGTCAGCAGTAGGATTTTTAAAAATAAATTTGTGTGAGTCAGGGACTCTGTAATACATGTCAGGTCTTCTGGGTGTAGGAGGGAGGGTGTCAAGAGTCAAACTGGATTCCAGGAAAACATCATCCGCAACATTCAGGACTGGGGGAATGGCCAGGGGTCTGTGCTGTGGAAGATCTAAGAATTCCCTGAGTCTCTTTTTAGACTGAGGGTAGTCCTGACATTCCCATTGGAAATGCTCACTTAAGGTATGAAGGGTTTCCCCAAAGGAAAAGTCCTCAGGGGGAGAGACTGAAGGAATGGAGTCCTCTGCATCAGAATCCTCATAAGCAGAGAGGGGTTGCATGTCTTCATATTCAGATGCATCAGAGTCAGACTCCTGTTCAGACAAAACTACTAGGGACAGATCTCTCTTTCTTTTGGAACGGGTAGCTTGGCTTCCCCTGATCAGCATAAGGTCTTCCCCCATTTTAAGCATTTGAGATTGAGGCAAGGAAGCAGGAGCCTGAGACTGGGTTGTGGGTATCTTGGGTGTGGTTCATACCCTGGGCCTTAGAAACTCAGTAGTTTTTGAAAGAACGGCAGATGTGAAAGAGGTTGTCGGTTTGTGCTGAGAATCGGTAGTGCGAAGTACTTCCTCGGAAGCCGGTGCCTGCTCAGCGGCTCCGGACCCATCCAAGGGAGAGACAACCGCAGGATCCTTAGTCAAAGAAGAATTTTGTGGCATACCGGACTCCGAACTGGTCTTGGTAGTGGCCTGCAAATCCACAGAAGCGGGCATCAGGGACTGCGAAAGCACCTCACTGAGGACCAGAGAACTGACGACTAGCTTAACGGAAGTGTCGTCAGTAGGTTTGGACCTGTGAGATCCGTCTCTGTCTTTATCCTTATTTTTTTTTGGAAGATCTGCTGTCGGATGGCTTACTGAAGCCATATCAGAATTTGAGGACTGTAAGAGAAAATATCTAGCTACAATAAGAGCCCGACGACGTATAGTTCTGGAGTTGAACAAAGCGACAGCGGGGGACGTCGTGGTCTGGGCCTAAGCAAGTGATGCAGTAAGAATGAAAGTCTCGGTGTGGTATTTGCTTTCCACAGGCAAGACAATTGTTAGCGTTTTCTGACATTGGTTAGTGCAAGAAAAAAAGGATCCCCAATGGGGTCCTTAGCTTTAGAAGACTTCAGCTTCAATTCGGAAGATGAAACTCAGGTAGCGGCCGACCGGCATTTGTGCAAACTGATTCTGCTTTGGGCTCCGCGACAAGAAAGACTGATGTAATGGCGTCAGCTGCCTTACTTTATACTACTGATGTCAGTCCTGAAGCGACAGCAACCAACGCAGAAATATTAAGCCTCTGGTATTCTGGCTGGCTGAGGCCTACCCTGGCAGGGATAACCCAAATTTGATGACAGCAACAGTGAAACACGAAGAACATCTGCAATGGGAAAAAAGTTCCAGACTTCTGTTGAGTTTCCTCCCTTGTGCAGCAGGATGACATACGATCTTTTCCCAATGGCTTGGACATAATATTACTGTATGGCTCTACTGATTAAGATAGCTATTAAGTAAGACATGGCTTTTACCGCCATTTTCAAGTACTCGGATGGGAGGCTGTCAACAGCTGTGGAGCAGCAGTTTTTTTATGGTAGATATTGTTACAGGTTTTACGGTAAAGTTGTTAGCATTCGTGGTTAAGGATTGTTTGGATCCATAGTTTTCAGAGATTAATGTGGTAGTTGAGAAAGCAGTTGGTAACATGTTATGGGTTTGTTTTGTGGAAGGTGATGTGCTGCTGGTGAGGGCAGCAATGCTTTGTATAAAATATCTATTAGATGTAGTGGCTATTTTGATGGGGGAGCACGTTTGACAGGGATAGAGATCTTTTTTTGAGGCAGGACTAACTACTGTGTGACCAGAATTTTTTTGAATCATTGCAATGATTAAGTTGTAGTTGGCCATAGTATTTTTTCTTATTTTTATATATTAATTTATATTTATATATTTCTTTTTTAGTTGATTACAACATTTCCTATCACTGAAAGTTGTTTTTTTTTTGGGGTGGGGCTTAGCGACTCCCACCAAGCCCTGCCTCTGGTACACATAATGTTTTTGGTGAGAGCAGATAGCCAGTGTTTTATTTTTACTTTTTTTATATGTAGAGGGGCAAGGTTACTTAGGATGTTTAAAAAGGTATTAAAAGTTGTAAATACATCATCTAACAGCAGAGTTTTTAGTATAGACCAACTGAAGGACCTTAGGATACTGTTAAATAAACCTTTGTTAAATTTTGTGAGATCCGTGGCTAGTTTAAGTTGGTGGATATTGGGGTGATGAGTGGTAAGTCTGTGTGTGTATGCTGGGACATTTTCACTTAGGGAGTTAGGATAGGTTCCACTGACAGTATATTTCCTGGGTCTAATACTAAAATCCAATCAGGAATTGTGCCCTTATTACTTTTTTGTTGACTCTAGTGGGTGTTCTGAATAACGGAGTCAGACCAAACAGATTTATGCAGGCTGAGGGACTGTCAGAGGTTACATTTTGCCGGTCAATACTGATATCAGCCGGAATGATTTTTTCGTAAGTTAACAGCATTAGACATCCAGGAGATAAATTCTTCGAGTATGGGTATGTACGATGTATATTACAATGATACAAAGTTTTGTTTTTCTTTCTATTTTTAGAGTTCAGCATTTCGGCTGAGTGAAATTTTGGGGTGAAGTTGGAATAGGAGGAGAGGTGGGGTACAGTAGGGTGACTGCTCCTCCTTTTTTGTGGGGTTGGTCAGTCCTCATAATGTTATACCCTGGAGGTAGTACTTTTGTATATTTCATATTGGACTTAAGCCATATTTCACTGATGGCTAGGATATCTGGGGAATACAGCGATATTCAGGCATGTAGGTCTGTAATTTTATTACAAATACTTCTTCTTTCATCTTTTCCCAGTTGGGGGGTCGCCACAGAGGAACTCCAGTCCACTAATGATTGGCAGTAGATTTTTACGGTTGCAAGGTGCCAGCCCGACACCCAACCTTCAACGAAAGCATGCCCATTCACGCATGTCTTTCGAACGCCACTCAATCACGGGGAGAACATGCAGACTCCACAGAGAAGGCGCTCCAGCTGAGAATCGAACGGGAGAACCTCTTCCTGTGAGGCGACAACGCTACCGCTGCACACAAAAATTTTATGTTATCGGACTTAGTTTTTTGGCTGGACTTGTGCTTGATGGAGTGGGAAATTGGTATGTCTGTAAATGAGAATTGGATTGGGTAGAAATTGTATTTGTATAAAAGATGCATTAGAAACAGGATTGCGTGTAACTGGGTTGTTATGGTACTTGCAGGAACTGGTGGTACTGAAGTTTTAAGTTAATACAGCCAGGGTTTGGGTGTATGCCCTCACACAATTGAATCTTTGAGTTCCAAGACAAAAATCTGGAATAATTCTTAAGGGCGGGTACGACAGGATGTTTTGTTTTGAGGGAGGGGTGATCACAGTGAAGTATACTGTACTTAAGAGAGAGAGTAGTGGAAAGACTGAAGAGACTAGAGACATATTAGAATAGTTAATTTAATTCCTAGGTTAAGTAGGAGGCTGGAGGTTGGGGTTGTGGTAGTCTAGTTTAAGGGAAAATTATAGTATGTTAAGTGTGAGGTCTGTGCTAGAACATGAGAGAATAATATAAGGTACAGTATTTTGTATACGAGTTACTGATCAGGGAGAGGAGGTATGGGGCTAAAGTTTAGGAAAATGTCTTATAGATGGAAAAGTATAGGAATGGGGGTAGTGTAAAGGGACAGTGGTTGTCCAGGATATACAGAAAGAGGCTGAGATGATTAAGACATTGGGTGATATATTGTTGAGGAGTTTTTAACTATCTTGCCATTGAATGGTCAAACTGAGTACGGTTTGGCTGGAATTTATTTGTTCTCCAATTACCCCTATAAACCAATTCAGTGCTACTGGGAATCTACAGTCTATTGTGTCACTTAACTCTCATAAAGCACAGACACTTACTCTGGATTAGCTACCAAACCATCACAGGACAGAAACGGGTAGGCAATCTCATGCAAACAACACACATATACACACCTCTGGAAATGTGGAGAACTGCTAACTCACCTGTAGCATGTCTTTTGGATGTGGAAGGAAACTGGAGCACCTGGCAAAACTAATGGACTGGTAAGGACAATATCAACAACATATAATCCTTTCAATGGGTTATTAACTAGATGCATGGGGCAACTGGAACCAACACTTCTAACATTCCTCTAAAATAGAGTTTTTGTTTTTTTTTTTAACCAGGGATTGGGACATTACCTTAAAGACTCCCACCAAACATGGAAATCTAATGGATGCACCTCCCAGTGACCTGCATTAATATTAACAGGCTGGCAAGCTGCAACTATACAATGGTTAGGGCATGTACTAATTAAACTTAAATGAGACAGGTAATGAATTATTAAGCCTAATTAACACTTCCCCAAATAATTACATAATTATGTCCTGCTGGCATAGTAATCAGAAGCGCAGCAAGGTTGGGATAATGCAAGCAGCCACCCCAGACACAAAGTGTTAGGGAGTACAATCAGGAAGTGCAGTTCCTGCATTATTTTCTGTACTGGCACTTAGAAATGCACTTCAGTGTTTGTGTGGAGTAAGCTGTAGCAAGCTGTTGCTACAAATGCATCAAGTGGTTTGCTACAGTTTAAAAGTAGAAGTCCCTTTTCTCTCTCTTGCTACTCCCAACTGAAGAGTTAAGCAGGATGGAAGTGGGGAATGGATCTAGTGTACAGTGGCAAAACTAGGGGAATGGTCCTTTTATTAATACTTATAGGTTCATGGGTAAGTATTAGACTAGCTGCCCTTGTGGGTTGTTTTAAGCCTAGCCAATTTACCTTTCTGAGCCTGAAATGACCTATTCCATTTGGTTATACATTGGCATTACCCATCCCACTGTCGATAATTATATATTACCCCTAATGAGAATAACTGGGATCATACCATGGATAACTTGAGGGAACTCATGCATGGGATAAAGCTTTTAGAAGCTGCATCTGTCCATTAGTAGTATAGAGGGAAGTCCTGTGGTATACTTTTTTGTTTCCCATCCACAGATCTAAGTTGTACTTGAAAATGGACAGGAATGAACTTTGTTTCATGTGGCCTGGGAGTCTGTTCCATAGCAGCGGTATCCTCTGCGAAACATACCTGTCCCTCCAAACCATTCTATTGATGTTGCAAAGACGTCTGGATTCCTAGACAGAGTATTTCTGATGCCATTTGACTTACTGATGTCCAGTAAATCCATCAGTAATGGACGGGAGGATGCCTTGTATGCAAGACACAGGTCAGCACTTAGCAGTCTATAGGACACGGAGTACAGTGACAGGTCCACAAAGGACATGTTGTTTAGGCCTTATTCCCTTTTAGTAAGGTATCTCTGAGGGAATTTCAGTTGTTGCACATCTGGACAGATACATGCCAAAGAGGACATTATATTCCATGAGTGGCATAATGAATTTCACTTTACTTCAAATGAAAAGCTGAGGGGCAAAGCACCAACCACATCTCTGAAATAATTTACAATACTGTGAGGAGAATCTATTAGACTTCAGCATTTTGCCGGAGACTTTAAGACATTTTCATGTTAAATGTTAGAAAAAATAATTTTTGCACAGAATAGTTCGTGCATGTGAACAAAGTCTGACCATTATCAGGTGCGCATCATTCTTAAAGTTAATTGCTGCTAATGTACTTGTTTCAGTTAACTACTGGCTACATGAAGTCACCCAACATGACCATTTCCTTTCTTTCTTGTTTTATGGTTTCTCCTGGTTATCAAGTGGTATGCAGTAAAGTTCAGTGTATTAGCCAGGTGCATGGTTATAAATGATGCTGACAGTCAAGAAGATTCCTATTGTTTCTCCTTTTTGGCTTGTGTTAAGTGACAGTGATTTGTTGATGGTCATAACAGAATTATGATAAAAACTCCACAACTAGAAAGTTACAAGACACATTTCACTGAAAATGCAGGTGCAAATTATGTAGGAATATGCAGGTACTTCAATTAACTACATCTTAAAAACTGTGCAGAGTAACACAGCCTCAGACTACTTTCAGTTAGACACGAAGATGAGCCAGGACCCAAAATTACATAGTTAAGATGCACAAAAGGGACCTTTTTTTGGGAGAAAGCATACTCAAGGCAGAAGAAAGGCATGTCAGTAACAGAATTAGACTGGAATATGAAACGGAAAATAACTGTTGCTTGAGTGGGGGGGGGGGGGATAATTGATGCAAAAGTGTAATCTGGTGCTACCACATACACAGTAACATCAGATTTTACAGCCATGTGGTACTGACAAAGTAAACAGTTTCACTGTATATTACTAATCCATACAAGATGTTACAGTGACAGAATACAGTCTTAGTGAAACAACTTCAAAAGTGCAGATATTAGATGCTCCTGTGATGTACCACTCTAACTTACAAAAAAGGCAAAACCTTAACCCTAATCAATCATACCTTGTTTGCAATGTGCTACATTACCCTACAGTACAAAAATCCTCTCAACTGACTGCAAAAAGGGAAGACAGAGTTAAAGATGTGATTATAAAACCTATCAAGTTGTGGTTAGTCTCTACATGAAGTCTGAGCAATGTGGAAGAAATGAAAAGGTCCAGAATGCTGTGAACACCAGTCACATTAAGTACTCAGCTGCAGCAAAGCAGGAATTGTTTTTTCGGGAAACACAGCTAGTACTTGCATTATTTATTTATTTTTTTTCAAAAAACTGATAATATAAAACCAAACAAAAAAAAACTAGGAACATCATAACATTCTATATACAATATGTACAAAAATCACTAATCAAAATGTTACCAATAGGAAAATACAGTTAAAAGGAGCAAGAGTTATATAACAGGTCTCATCACTAGATAAAGGTAGTAGGATTATTTCCCAGACTTTTGTTAATAGAGCAATTTTTTGGGGCCTTTCTTAATAAATTTTTGTGCTGCAATATATGAACAGGCTATTTCCTTGAAGTTGTCCCAACATAATTTAGTGCGATCTATCCAATTTTTAGTGATGTAAAGTTTTATGAGTGAGCATAAAAAAAAACAGAACATGTATGTCAAATTTAGAGAAAAATCTGGTGGGGATATGAAGAATAGCTAGTTCCCAAGAGAGAGTCGATTTATGGTATCCCATTTTTTGAAGACGTACTTTTAAAAGAGGTTCAAAGCTTATGAGAGTGTTTACATGACCATAAAACATGTAAGAGATCAGCTTTTGTAGAGGGACAACATGGACAAGAAGGGGATTTTTTCGGATCGAACTTGTATAGTATAGAGGGAGTATAGTATGCATTATTATTAATCATTAATTGTGTATAGACAAGTTTTTTGAAAGGGGAGAAATCTAAGGTGTTTTTTATAGCCGAAAGTTTCTGATTTTCCGACAATTGAGGGTTGTAGTTATCCCAATAGCTAGAGCATAAACAGTCTGACTCATGAATTATAGATGACAGAAGTTTATATGAATTTGAGAGCATTTTCTCTGGTAAGGTCAGGGTCTGCATGATGATCTCTAGTTTGGTGATATCTTCGCAACTGATCATTAGATGGGCAAATTTTGATGTAGTTAGTTCTCACAACTGTCGGAGAATTGTTAAGTATTTCTTATTAACATTAAGGGTTATGGAAAGGTTGGTGAGTGCTTCATTTTTGTGTTTAAGTATGTCCCATACTGTAAGGTTTTTAATAAGAGGGAATTTAGAAAGAACTAACAGATTCCCAAAAAAAACTACTGCAACTGCACCAACAAAATCACTCTTTCTCAGAACAAAAACTCATTGCTACCTATTCAGAATGGGCGCAAATCCCATCTAAATTCTTGGCAAGGATAATTAGAAATAATCAGGCCCCTCCTAGAATCTCACTCTTACACTTCCAAAACAAAATTTATAAATCGGACTCTGAAATTTTACAGTTATTCTCGTCTCTATACTCAGACATCTATTCTAAAAAGACGGAATCCTCTACCAAACCATACATGGAAAACTTTTTAAAATCCATCAGATTCCCCTCTCTAAATGAATCCCAAAAGGACACGCTTTCCACCCCCTTAAACCTACAGGAAATTTCATCTATCATTACCAATCTCAAAGCAAATAAATCCCCTGGCCCAGATGGTTTTACATCTGAATTCTTCAAAACCTTTAATTCTATAATCTCCCCTATCCTTCTAAAAGTATTTAACTACATAATAGATAATGGCATATCAGTTATACACTGGAACACATCAAAAACAATTCTAATTCTGAAAAACAATAAAGATAAAACTAACCCCCAGAACTATAGGCCCATCTCTTTGATAAATATTGATATTAAGATTCTTGCAACCTGGCATCTACCGGAGGCCCCTTACTCCAATGGGCACGGTCAGACGGTGGGCTGAGGATCCTGTCGGGCCTCTTAGGGATTGGCTCCACGGTGTCCGGTTCCTTCCACGCCCTGGTGGTAATGAGGTCCACCAGGGGGTCGGCAGGAGGGGACACCCAAGAGGTAGACGGGCCCGCTTCAAATGCCTCCAAGAACACGGACTCGTCCGAGGAAGACTTGGGGGCAGACCACCTTATACGGAGCATTTCCATGATGTCTCCAAATGAGACATCCTCGGGGGGTGACCGTGGGGAGCCTTCCCTTCCTCCAAATCCGTGTCTTCCATGAGAGACTCGGGAGTCAATGTGCCTCCTTTTGCCGTATGCTTGCGAGGAACATCCTCTGGGGGGCTGTCAGAGGACTCCTGCAAGCAGCAACCTGTTCCTGGGGAACAGCTTGGGGCACAAGCGGGCTGTCCCAAGGGCGGATGGTGGAAGCCTGACCCAGTGCAGAGGAGGCGGGGCGGGCGAAACAAGTGCTGGGGTCCGGAGACCCTCAACAGGGCCCACTCCACTACATCAAAGGCCGAAGGAGCCGACCTCGACCAAAGGATCCGACAATGGCTCCCCTCGGATCCGAAGAGTGGATCGGGCCGGCGCGGCGCTTTCGGATCCGAAGGACAGTGCGCTCCGACACAGGCGGCGCCGAAGGAGCACTGATCCCCGGATCGAGCTCGGATCCAGGCTCCAGTGGTCGCTTCCGATGCACTCGAGGGCAGGTTCGGATCAGTACCAAGTACTATTGGCGCCGACCCACCCCGGCTCGAAGCTGCTCAGCTCCAACTGCTCCGAACCCGGGTGCGGGGGAGAAGGACAATTGGCTTGAAAAGGGGTCGAGCTCCCCAGGGAGGCAAACACTCCCATCTGCATCTGGGCCTGGATGAACCTTCTCATCATCCGGTCCAGATCAGCATCCGATAGGCTATGCGTTGATCTTGGCGAGGCTACCGAGGTAGGCCTTGAGTGCCTCTCGATAGCCTCGGCGGAGATCGGGTCTCCTCCTCCTCAGGTCGGTGAAAATCACACTGGAGACCGGGCCGAGGAGGAGGAGATCCAACCGACAAGGGAGGGGAGAAGCCCGCTTGGCTGGCGGGGCGAAACAGAGGTCTCGGCCCGCCGCTTATGGTGCTTCTCCCTCCGGTCCCTTTCTAACATCCCTCTCCTCCGAACCAGAAGCGGGAGGTTGAGTCCCAGGAGGAGGAGGGGAGCCGGAGAGGAATAACCGTGGTGGCGGTTACCCCGAAGGAGGCGGAGGTGGAGCCGAGTCCGGCGGCAAAAGGCCCGCCAAAACAAGCTTGGACCTCCACTCCTTCAATGCCCTGGGGTTGAACCCTGCACAAATGGAACATCCAGATGTGAGGTGTTCAACCCCCAGGCATCTAACACACCGACTGTGGCCATCAGCTGGGAAAGCTTATGGCCACACTCGGCATTTAGAAAATAGCCTTGGGCTGCTCAGACATCCCAAGCTAACAAATAAAAGTTACTATAACTAAGGTAAAGTAACTAAACAAAAATCACTCACAGGCCCAATACACACACTACGCTACCAGCGAGGGGAGGGATATAAATTTAAGATTAAACTCTAAAAAAAAGTAATAATACAAGAGGGAAACCTACACTTTCACACAAATTAACCAAAAATTTTACTAAATTTTACAATATAAACACTGAATCTATCACTTAGCTGGAGAGCTGGAAAAAACAATCTGGTCACCATGCGCGGCAAACGAGATCTGGGGTCATGAGGGTAGAGCAGGGCATTATGGGTGAGGGGAGGAGCTGAGAGCTTGGATCCATAGCTGGTAAACCATGCCGGTTCGGATCCGATATCGGATCCATAACCCACAGGTTGCAGACAAATGAATCTCCTACTTCAGATTTATATATTACCCCTAATGAGAATAACTGGGATCATACCATGGATAACTTGCGGGAACTCATGCATGGGATAAAGCTTTTAGAAGCTGCATCTGTCCATTAGTAGTATAGAGGGAAGTCCTGTGGTATACTTTTTTGTTTCCCATCCACAGATCTAAGTTGTACTTGAAAATGGACAGGAATGAACTTTGTTTCATGTGGCCTGGGAGTCTGTTCCATAGCAGCGGTATCCTCTGCGAAACATACCTGTCCCTCCAAACCATTCTATTGATGTTGCAAAGACGTCTGGATTCCTAGACAGAGTATTTCTGATGCCATTTGACTTACTGATGTCCAGTAAATCCATCAGTAATGGACGGGAGGATGCCTTGTATGCAAGACACAGGTCAGCACTTAGCAGTCTATAGGACACGGAGTACAGTGACAGGTCCACAAAGGACATGTTGTTTAGGCCTTATTCCCTTTTAGTAAGGTATCTCTGAGGGAATTTCAGTTGTTGCACGTCTGGACAGATACATGCCAAAGAGGACATTATATTCCATGAGTGGCATAATGAATTTCACTTTACTTCAAATGAAAAGCTGAGGGGCAAAGCACCAACCACATCTCTGAAATAATTTACAATACTGTGAGGAGAATCTATTAGACTTCAGCATTTTGCCGGAGACTTTAAGACATTTTCATGTTAAATGTTAGAAAAAATAAATTTTTTGCACAGAATAGTTCGTGCATGTGAACAAAGTCTGACCATTATCAGGTGCGCATCATTCTTAAAGTTAATTGCTGCTAATGTACTTGTTTCAGTTAACTACTGGCTACATGAAGTCACCCAACATGACCATTTCCTTTCTTTCTTTTTTTATGGTTTCTCCTGGTTATCAAGTGGTATGCAGTAAAGTTCAGTGTATTAGCCAGGTGCATGGTTATAAATGATGCTGACAGTCAAGAAGATTCCTATTGT
The DNA here is from genome assembly GCF_019279795.1 of Protopterus annectens. NCBI lineage: Eukaryota > Metazoa > Chordata > Ceratodontiformes > Protopteridae > Protopterus > Protopterus annectens. The sequence continues at coordinate 7,876,529 of NC_056748.1, forward strand.
TTCTCCTTTTTGGCTTGTGTTAAGTGACAGTGATTTGTTGATGGTCATAACAGAATTATGATAAAAACTCCACAACTAGAAAGTTACAAGACACATTTCACTGAAAATGCAGGTGCAAATTATGTAGGAATATGCAGGTACTTCAATTAACTACATCTTAAAAACTGTGCAGAGTAACACAGCCTCAGACTACTTTCAGTTAGACACGAAGATGAGCCAGGACCCAAAATTACATAGTTAAGATGCACAAAAGGGACCTTTTGGGAGAAAGCATACTCAAGGCAGAAGAAAGGCATGTCAGTAACAGAATTAGACTGGAATATGAAACGGAAAATAACTGTTGCTTGAGTGGGGGGGGGGATAATTGATGCAAAAGTGTAATCTGGTGCTACCACATACACAGTAACATCAGATTTTACAGCCATGTGGTACTGACAAAGTAAACAGTTTCACTGTATATTACTAATCCATACAAGATGTTACAGTGACAGAATACAGTCTTAGTGAAACAACTTCAAAAGTGCAGATATTAGATGCTCCTGTGATGTACCACTCTAACTTACAAAAAAGGCAAAACCTTAACCCTAATCAATCATACCTTGTTTGCAATGTGCTACATTACCCTACAGTACAAAAATCCTCTCAACTGACTGCAAAAAGGGAAGACAGAGTTAAAGATGTGATTATAAAACCTATCAAGTTGTGGTTAAGTCTCTACATGAAGTCTGAGCAATGTGGAAGAAATGAAAAGGTCCAGAATGCTGTGAACACCAGTCACATTAAGTACTCAGCTGCAGCAAAGCAGGAATTGTTTTTTCGGGAAACACAGCTAGTACTTGCATTATTTATTTTTTTTTTCAAAAAACTGATTATAAAACCAAACAAAAAAAAAACTAGGAACATCATAACATTCTATATACAATATGTACAAAAATCACTAATCAAAATGTTACCAATAGGAAAATACAGTTAAAAGGAGCAAGAGTTATATAACAGGTCTCATCACTAGATAAAGGTAGTAGGATTATTTCCCAGACTTTTGTTAATAGAGCAATTTTTTGGGGCCTTTCTTAATAAATTTTTGTGCTGCAATATATGAACAGGCTATTTCCTTGAAGTTGTCCCAACATAATTTAGTGCGATCTATCCAATTTTTAGTGATGTAAAGTTTTATGAGTGAGCATAAAAAAAACAGAACATGTATGTCAAATTTAGAGAGAAATCTGGTAGGGATATGAAGAATAGCTAGTTCCCAAGAGAGAGTCAATTTATGGTATCCCATTTTTTGAAGACGTACTTTTAAAAGAGGTTCAAAGCTTATGAGAGTGTTTACATGACCATAAAACATGTAAGAGATCAGCTTTTGTAGAGGGACAACATGGACAAGAGGGGGATTTTTTCAGATCGAACTTGTATAGTATAGAGGGAGTATAGTATGCATTATTATTAATCATTAATTGTGTATAGACAAGTTTTTTGAAAGGGGAGAAATCTAAGGTGTTTTTTATAGACGAAAGTTTCTGATTTTCTGACAATTGAGGGTTGTAATTATCCCAATAGCTAGAGCATAAACAGTCTGACTCATGAATTATAGATGACAGAAGTTTATATGAATTTGAGAGCATTTTCTCTGGTAAGGTCAGGGTCTGCATGATGATCTCTAGTTTGGTGATATCTTTGCAACTGATCATTAGATGGGCAAATTTTGATGTAGTTAGTTCTCGCAACTGTCTGAGAATTGTTAAGTATTTCTTATTAACATTAAGGGTTATGGAAAGGTTGGTGAGTGATTCATTTTTGTGTTTAAGTATGTCCCATACTGTAAGGTTTTTAATAAGAGGGAATTTAGAAAGAACTAACAGATTCCCAAAAAAAACTACTACAACTGCACCAACAAAATCACTCTTTCTCAGAACAAAAACTCATTGCTACCTATTCAGAATGGGCGCAAATCCCATCTAAATTCTTGGCAAGGATAATTAGAAATAATCAGGCCCCTCCTAGAATCTCACTCTTACACTTCCAAAACAAAATTTATAAATCTGACTCTGAAATTTTACAGTTATTCTCGTCTCTATACTCAGACATCTATTCTAAAAAGACGGAATCCTCTACCAAACCATACATGGAAAACTTTTTAAAATCCATCAGATTCCCCTCTCTAAATGAATCCCAAAAGGACATGCTTTCCACCCCCTTAAACCTACAGGAAATTTCATCTATCATTACCGATCTCAAAGCAAATAAATCCCCTGGCCCAGATGGTTTTACATCTGAATTCTTCAAAACCTTTAATTCTATAATCTCCCCTATCCTTCTAAAAGTATTTAACTACATAATAGATAATGGCATATCAGTTATACACTGGAACACATCAAAAACAATCCTAATTCTGAAAAACAATAAAGATAAAACTAACCCCCAGAACTATAGGCCCATCTCTTTGATAAATATTGATATTAAGATTCTTGCAACCTTATTGGCTAATAGATTGAAAAAAAGTCTTACCTTCTCTAATCTCTTTGGATCAAGCAGGATTTACGAAACATAGACACACATGGGACAACACTTTGACATTGGATTCCTTAATTCACTTTACCAAAAAAGAAAACAATCCACTCTATGCTTTAACATTAGATGCTTCAAAAGCCTTTGAAAGGGTCAGTTGGGACTTCCTCTTTCAAACTATGGCTTATTTCAACATACCCACCATCTTTCTACATAGGATAAAATTTTTAAACCAAAATTCATATGCCTACTTACAGATTAACAAAAAATTGTCCGAACCCTTAAAGATAACAAATGGTACAAGACAGGGCTGTCCCTTATCCCCCTTTCTCTTTAAATTATTTATAGAACCATTGTTTCTATATATTGCACAAAATACTTATCATGTAATTCCCAAAGTATTAAATACTAAAATATTATTGTCTGCCTTTGCAGACGATCTAAATCTTTATTTTCAACACCCAAACACTGACCTCAGCATAATTGTTAACATGTTCTCAAAGGCTTCAGACTACCAAATTAATCTTAAGAAATCGCTTATCTTTCCTATCAACCCCCTAGCTCACAAACCTAAATATTTTCCTAACTCTCCTTTTAAGGTAATATTTGACATTAAATACTTAGGGATCCACTTTGAACATAATCAACTCTCTATGTTCCAAAATAATACGCTTAGAACTTGGTCAAAAATAACTCTAGATCTTCGCAGATGGGAATTAATGAATCTTTCTTTGTTATCTAAATCAGCTATAATTAAAATGAACATTCTTCCCAGACTTCTCCATCAATTTAACGCTTCAGACCAGATAATATCCAAGTCATTTCTATCTAAGATTAATAAAGAACTTGCTAAATTTATCTGGTTCCCTAAATCAGTTAGAATTTCAAACTCTAAGCTTTCACTTCCTAAAAATAAAGGTGGTCTTGTTCTCCCGAATCTCCATCTCTACTATACTATTGTCTGTGCTAACAGAATTCTGTCTATTGCGAAACTTAATTTTAGAGAATATAATTCCTACCCCATCTGGTCCAAAATATGGTATCAACATATCCTAACCAATAAAATTAACCCCGCTGCCCTCCCTTTTCTACCCCTGGACGTTATAGAAAATTTAAATTTATCCAATAACTTAAAACAAAAAATTAGATATTTCCAAAATTTATTAAAACTTATTAAGCTAGATAATGTTCTTCTTTTACTTCAACCTCTGCACCTAAACCCCAATATCAAAATGAACAATATATCAATCAATACTTGCATTAATATTTTACTTGATGATGAGTTGAGTGTGCAGCCAAATGATTGGTCTAAACCAAGAACAATTACTATTATAAAATGTTTTGCAAACATATTCCTAAAAGAGGGACATAAATGACTGCAATGACAGAACTGTGGGGTACTACTACTTCTTTGGGTAATGCATGCTTAGACTGCAAGAACTGTGCTGTTTTGGACAGCATGGTGCTCTTGAACTGACTGAAATTACCGCTTTATGTAAAGGTGGCCAACCTGACATACATTTCTAAAACCTTTGCTAGCTATAGGGTAAGTGTTAATAGTTCAAGTTATCAGAGCTAACCACCTACTGTTAGGAAGGAAAAGAATATAAATAAATGCTGAAGCCCCAAAGATGTCACAGGTGACAGTGTGCAATGAAGTACATGAAAATTTCAATAACATCTCTGAAACACTCCATAACTACACCCTTCAACAAGTGTAGAACATGCCTCAAGCAAATCATTCAAACATCAGGCATGCTTAGATCGGCTAACCTCCCCAACAGAAAGACAGCACATCAGTCTTTCATTTATTTCACCTGCTGTGCTGACAAGGAAAGGGCAAGAAGTGCTGGTTTGCATTTATGTGTGTCTACACATACACACATATATTTATACACTCATACAAATATGTATGTAAACATACATTATTTTAATACTCATGTCATATACATACTACATGTATTTTATCTGGAGAAGTTATTAAAACTTGTACTCTAGCAAAAAACATTAAGTGAAGTTAAGGAAGTCCTTCAGAAAATGACTTGTGCAGTGCAGGACATTTTTCTTATTATTATTTCTACACGTACTCTCATCCTACATGGAATACAAAGAACATCATGAGCCTTAGCCTCTGCCTACCCATATCTCTGTTAACTGACAGCATTTCAAATATCAAATACTGTATCATCATTTGTTATATAAAATCTCTGTTTGTAGCATTTTAATTTACTTTTGCATGACAAACTGTAATGCAGTGCACATACCTCAGTAATTTTAACAGGGATTCCTCCTTTTGGAAAAGTAACTTCCTATTCCAGGCACTCATTGGGTTATGCAGAGCAGGATCCAGCACTAGGTGACCTAGGCAGTTGCCTAGGGCCCACTGGCTTGGGAGGGACCAATGGCCAGGGGAGACTGCCACAAAACTAACATTTCTTCTTTAACAATGCACTCTGCATGTGTTATACATCTTCTTTAAGGACACAATCAGCAGTTGAGTGCATCCTTAGTAGCATCTGTGTGTGTCACACTAAAGACACACACACATTTAAACAGTGGAGTGCAGTGTGCTGGATTTTTATATAGAACTGCCATTCTGGATAAGATGAGTGAATGTGCAGATTGGGTTATGGGTGTGTGTGTGTGTGTGTGTGTGTGTGTGTGTGTGTGTGTGTGTGTGTGTGTGTGTGTGTGTGTGAAATGCTCTAGTTAGGTATGTCAGGTTGGTTAACCTATTCAGGCTCAAACTGAACCTTGATTACAGGACCTTAGAGCCTGAATCCTCTACACCAACTACTAAACTGTCATCAACAGGCACATTTTCAAGGACTGTTGAGTTTCAGTGTATTTTTAAGGAAAACTGAGTTTGAAGGGAACAGAATTTACTGTTGCGCATGCTAAGTCTGTTTTCAATGTGTAACTGTTTTGTTTAGCAAATGGCCACAATCAGTGTTAGTAGCACAACAGGTAGCATACTTGCCTTTGGTGCTGAAAGCTGTGAGTTCTACTACCGCATTTTTTAATTTCTCCCATTCTTTCGGTTTTCTAATACCATGTCAGGAATGGACCCCACTCCCAAGTCAAAGTATGATTAAAGTTCGTGAAATTAGTATTGTTTCAATCTTTGATGTTAGCCAGAAGTGCTCTTCGCAGCACCCGCAATGTGCCCAGCAACTGACTCCTTCTGCAAATCATACTGAGTTACATGTATCGGTAATATATCTAAGTACAATTGTTTTTACAAGACCCATTTCTCCTACTACTATCTGAACTGTCTGCATATTCTTCTTCTACATTGCCCTCATTTTTGCCTGCAAAAACTGGTATTTTATGAGTTTTTGTCACTTTATACAAGACACTCTAGTCACTGGGTGTAGCAATTTCAATGATCAATGCTCCTTTTGTCTTCTTTTCTAGGACTACTATATCTGATTTTCTCACATTTATTTTTGAACTGTTGGTAATGGGTGATCCCATGCGATATAAACTTCATGTTGTGTTGTGTCTTTCGGCTTTTCCCGGTTAGGGGTTGCCACAGCGGAACTCCGGTCCGCTAATGATTGGCAGTAGATTTTTACGTGCCGACTTGCCAGGTCTGACGCACAACCTTCAACGAAGGTACGCCCATTCACGCATGTCTCCACACAGAAGACGTTCTAGCTGAGAATCGAACATTTTCTATAATGCTTTGTGACTCATGTTTCCAATGTTTTTCAGCTACTTCTGTATTGCAATCTTTGCACAATCCCCAGTGCATTGGTCTTATCACATTATTATACCTTTCAGCATACAGTCCTTCTGCAACTGGTATATCACAATCAGCAACAAGATGTGGGACTGTTTCCAATTCTATTTTACAAAACCTACATCCGTCTTATCTCCCACATGTTCAATGGACTTTGTAAACCAATGTGCACGTAATCCACTAGCCTGGGCTGACAATATTAAACTTTCATCTTTTGGTTTAAATTCACCTCTTCTTAACCATTTCTGTGTTCCAGCCTGATAAACATGAGGTTTTTCTAAGTGTTTCCTATACTTGCAACTATATTTATGCATTTTCCACATTTCTGGCCTTCTCATCTGATCCTTCACCTTTCTTTTGTTTTTTTGGCATATTCAGTTACTGGCTGATTTTTATCTACTTATGGTTTGATTTCCATTTCCGCTTGACACCGACATGCCTCTGGTAAACTAAGCGGGGAAGTAATTTTCGACTTCTTCGCCTCATGTTTTAAAACTTTCACTACATTTGGGTCTTGTGAGGTCAGCAGATATGTATGTAGCCCTATGACTGCAGATCTATACATGTAATCAGTTCTGAGGAGGGCCATATCTCCTTCAGAAGCAGTTTGTCCTTGTTCAGAGGAGCGTCCAAAAATTTTGATTTGACATGGTCTGGCAAGGTCTGCTCCTTAAGCCAGGCATGCCTTCTAAGTAGAGAACCTGTGACTACTGCCCTGCAAGATGCTTCTAGGGTGTCAAACCCACACTGCAGGGTATGCTTGCTGACTTGGCTTGCAGAATGCATAAGCTCCTGTAATTCTTTACTTTCTGCACAGTCAAGAAAGGTAGATAATTTTTGCTTAATAAGTTCCATAGTATGTTGCTGGTATTTCAGCATGTGGAACTGACAATTCAATGCTCTAATGGCGAGAGTTGCAGAGGTGTATAGTTTTTTACCCCAACTGTCTAAAGCTCGGGAATCCCTGTCCGAGGGGGTGGGATTCTTAGCTGTAGTTGCTTTTATTCCTTTAGGTCCTTGGGAGATGACCTCTGGGTCAGCAGTAGGATATTTATAGAGAAATTTGTGAGAGTCAGGGACTCTGTAGTACCTGTCAGGTTTCCTTGGAACAGGGGGTAAAGTATCAGGAGTTAGTCTGGATTCCATAAAGACATCATCCACAACAGGAGGGATAGCTAAGGGTCTATGCTGAGGTAAATTTAAAAAATTCCCCGAGTCTCTTTTTGGACTGAGGATAATCCAGGCATTCCCTATGGAAATGCTCTCTCAAAGTATGTAGGGTTTCACCAAAAGAAAAATCCTCTGGAGGGGAGGCAGAAGGAATGGATTCCTCTGCATCTGAATCTTCACAGGCAGATAAGGGCATGTCTTCATATTCAGAAACCTCAGAGTCATCGGACTCTTGGTCAGATAAAGCTGCTGGGGACAAGTCTCTTTCTTTTAGCAGTGGAAGGCTGGCTTCCCCTAATCAGCATAATCAGGTCTTCTGCCATTTTAAACATCTGAGATTGTGGCAGGGAAGAAGGCACTTGAGTTTGGGTCGTCGGGTTTTTAGGCATAGGTCGTACTCTTGGCCTTAGAAACTCAGTAGTTTTAGAAAGAACTGAAGACGCGAAAGAAGTAGCCGGTTTGTGTCGAATATCAGTAGTGCAAAGAACTTCCTCAGAAAGCGGTGCCTGCACAGTGGCTCCGGACCCATCCAAGGTAGAGACATCCGTAGGTTCCATAGTCAAAGTAGAGTCTCGCAGCATACCGGACTCCGAACTGGTCTTGGTAGCAGCCTGCGAATCCATCGAAGCGGGCATCAAGGGCTGCGGAAGCGCCTCACTGAGTACCTGCGAACTGGTGGCTAACAAGTGTCATTGGCAGTTTTGGATCTGTGTGGTCTGTCTCTGTCTTTATCCTTACGTTTTTTCGGAAGATCTGTAGTCGGATGGCTTACTGAAGCCATTTCGGAATATGGAGATTGAGAACGAAAGTATTTAGCTACAATATGGGCCCGACGATGAATAGCTCAGGTGTTGAACAAAGCACAAAACCGACAGTGAGGTACGTCGTGATCTGGGCTTGAACAGGTGACACAGTAAAAATAGAAATCTCGGTGTGGTATTTGCTTTCCACAGGCAAGACAATTGTTAACCTTTTTTGACATCGGTTAAGAGCAAGAAAAAAGGATCCCCATTGGGGTACTTGCTTTAGAAGACTTCAAGATGATTCAATTTCGGAACGAAAACTCAGGAAGCGTCCGACCGGCACTTGTGCGAACTGCTTCTGCTTCAGGCTCCTCAGCAAGAAAGACTGATATAATGGCGTTGGCTGCCTGTTTTTATACCCCTGACAACCTGATGTCAGTCCTGAAGCAACAGCAACCGACGTAAAAATACTAAGCCTCTGGTATTCGGGCTGACTGACTGCTACCCCTGGCAGGATAACCCAAGTGTGATGACTGCAACAGTCAAACACGAAGAACATCAGGGAATATATAGTTTTGGTATACAACGATTTTTATAAATCTGTCCAGCATGAAGCATCCTTGTTTTCCTGTCCAACTGATCCAACATCTTTTACAGCCAGTGAATCACTCCAAAACTTTAGGACAGGAAGAGCAAACTGGTTTACAGCTTGGACCCTGTTCCTAGATGTCAGCGCTGTTTTCGGTTAATTTTAGTCTTCTTAAATAAGAAGTTATGTACCTACCATAACGTTCCATGTTAGTTGTCTTCTCTCGCCTTCTTTCTTGCTTGATGGGTTCGGAGCCGATCCCTCGGCTCCGACTCGGCACTTGCTAAGCTCGAGAGTCACTTTTACCAGCTCGAGGCAGCCCCATATCCCATGATGCAAGGCGGTAAGTACCCAGATCTCGTTTGATGACAAAGGGCAATAGCACCAAGCATAAAACACTTCCAAAAGGAAGAAAGAAAACTTACAGGATGGAAGAAGGACCAGGTCTGAATGGTCTTCAGCATAATAATTTCTTATAACAAGGTCTGTCCAGGCCTGGGGGAAGGAGGGAGGGTGCAAGAAAGAAGGCGAGAAGACAACTAACATGGAACATTATGGTAGGTACATAACTTCTTAATGTTAAGTTGTCAATCTCGCCTTCATTCTTGCTTGATGGGACCGTCCCTAGCACCTCTATCCTGGGTGGCTCAATGGAACAGACTCTTGAGGACTGTAGAGCCAAAACTGGCGCTGTCCCTGGAGGCCAAGTCCAATTTGTAATGGGAAACAAAAGTGTGAGGAGTGGCCCAAGTGGCGCTGCACAAATAGTGTCTAAAGGAAGTCTAGCTTGAAAGGCTGTAGAAGTAGCTAAGCTCCTAGTTGAATGTGCTTTAGGTTTTGAGCACAGCTGTTTTCCCCCGAGCAGATAAATTTCAGAGATGACCGAAGAAAGCCATCTGGACAAGGTCACTTTAGAAACAGGAAGGCCTTTCTTATTATCCGCATAGGAAACAAAAAGTTGATCAGATTTTCTAAATTTTTTTGTTCTGTCCAAATAATATCTGAGTTGACGGTGGACATCAAGATAATGTAGTTTTTGTTCGGCTCTGTCTGAATAGTTTGGGAAAAAAACAGGGAGATCAATGGATTGATTCAAATTGGTCTTTGAAGCGACCTTAGGCAAAAAGGTCGGATTAGTTCTCAAAGATACTCTGTCTTTGTGAAAAACCAAATAGGGGGGTCGAACCGATAGAGCATGAAGTTCAGACACCCTCCTGGCCGATGTAATAGCCACTAGGAATAAAGTTTTCCAAGAAAGAAATTTCAGGGAACAAGAAACAGCTGGCTCGAAGAGGGGAAGAATCAAGGATGTCAGCACTAAATTTAGATCCCACTGAGGAGGAGGATTCCTGATTGGAGGCTTTAGTAGGAAAATTCCTTTCAAGAAGGCCCTGCAGAGCCTATGGGACATAATATTATGATCTGCGACCCCGACATGAAAGTTGGAGATAGCAGCCAATTGAACTCTGACTGTGGAAGAAGAGGAGCCTGCATGAAAAATCTCTGCTAAGAAGTCCAGGACTGCCTGAACAGGGGCAGTGAAAGGATCAATATTCTTGGCCTTAGCCCAATAAGAAAAACGTTTCCATTTGCTTGTGTAAATCCTCCTGGTAGAGGATTTTAAAGAAGCTACTATGATGTCTCTAACTGGGTTAGAGATCAAAGGAAGCCTGGCTAAGGAAGGAAGTGGAGCAACCATGCTGTGAGGTTGAGAGAAGGGATAGACCGGTGCAGCTGACCGGATTGGTGAATCAGAAGATCTGGCACTGGGTCCAGATGCCACGGCTGCACCAAAAGGTGACGATGGAGGAACGGGAACCAAACTTGTCGAGGCCAGTAAGGGGCAATGAGAATCAATTTGGCTCTCAAAACGGTAGCTTTCTGGATAACTTGAGGGATCAGAGGAAATGGAGGGAAGGCATAAAGAAGTCCCTGGGGCCAATCCTGGGTCAGAGCGTCTCTGGGGGGATGGCCTGATAGAGGGAAGAGACAGAAGAAGTCTGGGCATTTGCTGTTTTGGGGAGTAGCAAAAAGATCGCAACATGGACAACCCCATTCCAGAAATATCTCTTCCGCTACAGATTGCTTGAGAGACCACTCGTGAGGCATGAGAATAGCTCTGCTCAATCTGTCCGCTACAATGTTGGTTTTCCCAGGGATATGCGTTGCAACCAGAAACCGATGAGAGGAGATCGCCCATTGCCATAGTCTGAGCGCTTCTCGACACAAGGGGTAGGACTTGGTTCCGCCCTGTTTGTTGATATACCAAACTACAGACATGTTGTCTGTGTGGACTGCAATTGTCCCTACGGGAAGAAAGTTGTTGAGGGCTTGCAACGTTAAAAGCACTGCTCTCATCTCCAGGACATTTATGTGCAGATGGTACTCGAACGGCTGCCACGTCCCATGAACCATCCTGCCCTGATAATGACCCCCCCACCCGATCAGGGAGGCATCCGTGGTGACAGTGGCTATCGGGGATGGGGGTACAAAGTGTCTGCCTTGGTGAACCTGAGGAGATGTGATCCACCAAGCAAGATGATCTATGCAAGTCTGTGTCACCAGAATTTGGTGACGCATTGGAAGCTGTTGGTACGACCACTGTGTGAACAGCATCCACTGAAGAAGGCGCATGTAGAATCGAGCCAGGGGAAGAAGAGTAATGGCCGCAGCCATGAGGCCTAATACCTTTAGAACCATTCTGGCCTGTACTTTCTTGTTGGCCAGAATGATCCTGACATGACTCTGAATGTCTGAAACTCTTTGATCTGTAAGGGTAGCTGACATCCGAACAGTGTTTAAGTTTGCGCCTATGAAAGTAATAGACTGGCAGGGCGATAAGGATGACTTTTCGAAGTTGATCGAGATGCCCAAATGAGAACAAAGATTTATTGTGTAATCCCTGGCTTGAATAAGCTGATGCCTGGTGGTGGCTGACAGGAGCCAGTCGTCGAGATACGGAAACACCTGGAATCCTTGACGTCTCAGGTGAGCCGTGACCACTGCCATGCATTTGGTGAACACTCTGGGGGCTGTAGTGAGACCAAAGGGCAGGGCTCTGAACTGGAAATGACTGGACCCCAGCCGAAAGCGGAGAAATCTCCTGGAGCGTCTGTGAATTTTGATGTGATAGTACGCATCCTGAAGATCTATTGAGCACATCCAGTTGTCCTTCTATAAGAAGGGCAGAATTGATTGAAGAGTGACCATTCGGAATCTTGTCTTCCTCACAGACTTGTTGAGTCTGCTGAGATCCAATATTGGTCTCCAGTCTCCCGTCTTTTGGGGACCAAAAAGAACCTTGAGTAGATTCCGGGCTCTGAATGGTCTGTTGTAACTGGCTGAATGGCTCTTTTTTGCAGTAGTTTTGAGACTTCTAACTCTGCAATTTCCCTTAGACCGGGTGGTACATCTGGAAGGGAATTTGAGGGGAAAGGACTTTCCTCGAAAGGAATTATGTAACCCTTGGATATGATCGACTGTAGCCATCTGTCTTGAGTGAGGGAATGCCAGGCTTCTGGGTACAGTGATAATCTTCCCCCGACTGCCTCCAAGGAGGGGCAGCCGGGCAACATCTCAGGGATGCTGAAAGGGCTTGTCAGAGAGAGGCTCTCTGTTTCCCTGGTTTTGGACCCCCTCTGCCTCTAGAGCGTCTGTTGTTGTTACCCCCTCTGCCTCTAGGGGTAAACTGACCACATGAATCCGGCGTGACTCCTTGGGATTTGCGGAACCACATTTTGCCACCTTTCTGTCCTTTGGGGTAAGGTCTAGAAGGGGTGGAAAAATGGACTCCTACAGCAGAAAGAGTCTTGCCGTCCTGCTCACACCTGGTCAAAGTTTCCTTCACTTGAGGGCCAAACAAAGCTGACCCATCAAAGGGAGAATTTGTGAAGGACGCCTTAAAGGGATCTGCAAAGTCACATAGCCGCATCCAGGCTTGGCGTCTAAGAGCCACACCTGTACCTGCGGCCCTACTCGCTCCATCAGCAGCATATGATATTAGCCGCATGGAGGAGTTTGCAATGGAATTAAGGGTTCCTAGCTGCGAAGCAATTTTTTCCTGAGCTCCTGCAGCTGTAGGATCCTGAACAACATCACCTAGCTCCTTAAGGATATCCCTTTGGAGTCTGGTGAAGTGACATAGGTAATTCAGCGAACGCATAGCAAAGGTCGCTGAGGAAAACATCCGCTTACCGTACCTATCCATGGTCCTAGAGTCCTTATTAGGAGGATGGACGGGTACAGAAGGATCTGCAAGTTCCTTCTTGGTGGCAGCAGCCACCACCATGGCATCAGCGGGGACACCCTTAGTGAGGAATTGCTTGTCACACGGGGCAGTGATAAATTTTGAAGGCCTCCTAGGGACTGGCTCTACAGAGTCAGGAGCAGCCCACGCCTTTCGGGCAATAACCTGCATAAGGGGTCGAAGGCGGAGACACCCAGGAGGTGGAGGGCCGAGACCCAAACGCCTCTAGGTATACTGACTCAGCCACAGAGGGATTATTGGTGGGCCAGTTTCCCTCTGTCTAAGGAGTTCTAGGATGTCTGAGAAGGAGACATCCTCAGAGGGGATCTTGGGGATCCCTCTGACTCATCAAAGTCAGTATCTGAAGTGATAGACTCGAGAGTCTACATGTTTCCTCTTACAAGTCCTCTTCCTAGGTGGATCTCCCGAAACATCAGGTGAATCCTCGCAAGAGGGGAAATTCCCAATGGGGAAACCTGAGGCGGAGGATCTCTGGGTCCTGTAGCAAGAGAAGTGGCAGAGATGTCAACAGGCACTATAGAGGGAGGAGCTAAGGGAACAGACTGCTGGCTGATACCAGTGGCCAGCACACTCTTCATCACCTCGAATGCTCCCCTCCCAGGCAGGTCCGAGAGAACCCGTTCGAAGAGCTAGGAACTCCAGGGACCACCGAAGGGAAGTCTCCGAGGCAGATGTCGGAGCCGAGCTCACCAAGGCCGAGGCTCCAAGGGAAGAGCGGGCTCGGACAAGGGTCCGATGCCACTCACCCCCTCGGAGGAGACCATGGAAGCCCGGCCACCGAATCCCTCTAAGGAAGGTCTCGAAGAGGAGATAAGAGTAGAGGCTGAAGGAACAGAAGGGGTATCCGTCCCTCAGCCGTAGCAGTAACCATTCCCGAAGACTCCAACTCCAAGCTCTGGGGTAGAGTTGAAGGAGGAACTGCAACGGGGTGTGAACCAATATTCGTCTGTTGAGACGGACTATGTAACATTTGGGCCAGTGCCTGTGACTTAAGTAATCTACTGACCTCTCTCTCTAAGTCATGGTCAGAAAGCCTGGATGACCTTGAAGATCGGCTCCGATGGCTCCGTTCCGAGAGGAGAGGTGAAGCCGGAGCCGAAAGTATCGGCTCCAAGGAAGGAGACCTCGACCTCTTCCTCGAAGGAGCCATCGGAACCAATGAAACTATTGAACCTGTCGGAGCCGACAACTTATCGGAGCCGACAGGTAACCTCGATGCATCGGCTCCAGCCGGAGCCGATACAGCCACAAAAGTAACGGTGTCGGAGCCGATCGGAGCCGACACCGATGCCTGAGCCACATGGTGGTCGGAACCGATCGGAGCCGACACGAAGTGGTCGATGCAGATTCGGCACCGATAGCCATCGGTGCCGAAGGCTGTAAGCCAGAATCGGCTCCAGCCGAGCCGATCTCGACTCAGAACGAGTCGGAGCCGAGGCCGCAGGCTTTGACACAGAAGCCTGGGCCTTGGAAGACTTGGTAGTCTTGGATGGAACCGACTTAGCCGGAGAGCCCTCCGGCTTAAGAAGGCCCCTCAGTATCAACTTATTTCTTCTTTCCTGCAGGACTCTCTGGCTGAAAGAATGACAAATAGCACAGGAGTCCTGCAGGTGAAGAGGCCCCAGGCAGTACAGGCAAGAAGTGTGACCGTCTGTCAGAGAAATTTTCTGACAGCACGAGTCACACTTCTTAAAGCCTGAGACCCTTTCTTTTGACATGGTGCAAACAGACACACACACCAGTCAAAGAATTAAATTAAATATACCCACAGGTATAACTAAAAAAAAAAAAAAAAAAAAAAAAAACACACACACACACCCTAACAGAGGGGGGGATGGGATGGGAGAAAGTCTGACTAAAAAATAAGAAGAGACAGACAAATTTCTATCAGAAAAAGTTTAAAACTAAATAAAAACTAACAATAAAGGGTTTTTAAGTTAAAAGGGGCTAAAATAGCGAATTAGCAAATCACTTACCAGGAGCTGGTAAAAGGAGGACCTCATAAGCGAAGCGGCAAACGAGATCTGGGTACTTACCGCCTTGCATCATGGGATATGGGGCTGCCTCGAGCTGGTAAAAGTGACTCTCGAGCTTAGCAAGTGCCGAGTCGGAGCCGAGGGATCGGCTCCGAACCCATCAAGCAAGAATGAAGGCGAGATTGACAACTTAACATTATTTCTTACTGTTTTATTTGCATTTGTTCATGTTTTATTGTTTATCCTTCATCAGTTCCCAAATATTTATACACTCCTCCTTCATCAATTCCCAAATATTTATACACTCCCTTTTGTTCATGTTATTTTATATCCTATTCCTATCCCAGGCTGATGTTTTCCTGGTGCTGCAGCTTTCTTACATTAACGGTTGCTTTTGCACATTTATCAAGATCAAACGGCATTCTTATATCATCTGAAAAAGTTTTGACCACTTGCAGTTGTGCTTTCAGTTCCTCGTCTGATGAATTATATAGTTGTAAATTATCCACAAAAAGAAGATGAGAAGTCTTTATACTTTGTTGTCTTCTGGGAGCCAAATTGTAGCCATAACCTAATCTGTTAAGTAGACATCTTAATGGGTTAAGGGCAAGACAAAAGAGCAACGGTCACAAAGAGTCACCCGTGAATATCCCTCTCTGAATTTTTATCACTGGAATAATAATTTGTCCTTTATCATGGCTTAACTGAAAAGTGGTTTGCCACTGTTTCATGGTCGCTGTAATATAAATCAATCAGAGCAGGGTGTTCCTTACATATTTTTAAGCACTCTTTTATCCATGAATGTGGGATACTGTCAAATGCTTTTTTTTTGTCTATCCATACCATACTTAGATTCTTCCCCTTTTTTCAGTTCTCCTTTATTTATCAACAAATGATCCTTTGTTCCATATTCTTTTTCTTGTTACTCTTTTATTTTAGTGCCATTATTTAGTTTTCTTCTACAGGACTATAAACTCTGTCGGCATCAATTCCAGTTTAAGGTTTATATATAATAAGAAAGCAAGTTATTGGTCTACAGGTTTTACGACAGCTTGCAGATTTGTTCTTAAGTAGGAGTACTGTTTTTCCTGTTAACCGGTTTGGTGTCTGTTAAGGGTGCACATATAAAAATAGTTCTTACTCATAGCTAAATCTAAAGCTGTTAATACTTTTAGAGAGAAGTTTGGTACTGTATCTGGGCCTGGGGTTTTCCAATTGGAGGCTTTTCTTAACTTTATCTCAATCTCTCTGGCCGTTACTTCATCTCATTTCATATCCTGTACATTTGAACTTCTTATTCTTTCTTTTCCTTCTTCTATCCATTCAGCATCTTTGTTATGTTCCACAGGATCTTCATAGATATTTCTCCAAAATTTATCTATTTTTTCTTTCTTTCTTTTTTTATTTAGTTGCGTTTCATTTCCTTTTGCCTTGTTTCTCAATTCTCCATAAAACTTTAAGTCATCAATAAATTGCTTAAGTTGTACTTTTCCTTTACATTTACCTGTATATCTAAGTTATTCTGCCTTTGTTAATATTTTTAGTTTATTATTTGTGACACTGCATGATAGACCTTGATCTGTTCGGATACTGTGCATTGCTTTTATCATGTCTATCTTTCTGAGTATATTTTGATCTGTTCCCTCTTCTATACTCCTCTAACAATGACACTTCTTGTCTTAACTGCTTTAGAGTTTTCTCTCTCTGATAATTCCATGATGGCATTTGATTTCTCCCCTTACTTTCCCTCACTATAGTAAGTCATTAGCTGTTATTAATTTAGCTGCAGAGTAAATATATCCTATTTACTTCTGTTATATCTGATACATTTCTATGAACAATCCTAATTACTGTGTTCATTTGTTTTATCAGACTTCTAACTTTTGGGGTTTTACTGACTTTCTGTAGTCTATTTTTTTTCATTAATTTTAAAATATTCCTCCATCTCTATTAAATCAACAACTCTTCTCTTAGATCACTTTCTTTTTTAAACTGAGCCCACATTCTTTGTTCTCCATTTCCTGCGGGCAATCTCCAGACAGTTCCAGAGCATCTTTCTGTGCCACATTCTCTTCAGCTTCATCCTGTATCATCTGTTGCTCTTTCACAAGGGAACTCACTATCATTCCACAACACTGACTGCATAAGAGTTGCCATAGTTTCCTGTTTCTTCCCTTGCTGTCCAACTCCAACTGAACTTTTGTACTGGTTTCCTATGGAAGGCTCCAAAGTATCTTCATACGGCAACTGATCAGATGTTTCCCACTCCACTGGTTTCTCCTTAATTTGGGGATTCACTGTTCTATCTTGCTATGGTGTTATTTGAGTTATATTTTCTACACTAAATCCTTCACTTTGCAGGTAATCCATAACCTCAGTTTCTATTTCTTTAACTTCTCCATTACTAATCCTTTTTTCTACTTTTCTGGTGTGTTTTCTTATCTTTTGCATTGTAAAATGTTTCATGTCTGGATGCCTTTGCCTGTATTTTTCTTCAAATACCTTTGGCGCTGCTTATTTTCTATTGATTAGTTTTGCCTTCTCCTTTACATACAGTGGATATAAAAAGTGTACACACCCCTGTTAAAATGCCAGGTTTTTGTGATATAAAAACTGAGACCACAATAAATAATTTCAAAACTTTTCTCACCTTTAATGTGGCCTATAACCTGTACAATTCAATTAAAAAACAAACAAATCTGTTGAGAGAAAAATATAAAAAACAATAAATGTACAATACTCGGGTTGCATACGTGTGCACACCCTTAAACTAATACTTTGTTGTGTGTGCACACCCTTAAACTAATACTTTGTCGAAGCATATTTTGATTTAATTACAGAATTCAGTCTTCTTGGGTAGGAGTCTATCAGCATGGAGCATCTTGACTTGGCAGTATTTGCCCACTTTTCCTTATAAAAGCGCTCCAAATCTGTCAGATTGCAAGGGCATCTCTTGTGCACAGCCATCTTCAGGTCACCCCACAGATTTTCTATTGGATTTAGGTCTGGGCTCTGCCTGGGCCATTCCAAAACTTTATTTTCTTCTGGTGAAGCCATTCTTTTGTTGATTTGGATGTATAATTGGGATCATTGTCGTTTTGAAAGGTGAAATTCCTCTTCATCTTCAGCTTTCTAGCAGATGCCTGAAGGTTTTGGGCCAAAAGTGACTGGTATTTGGAAAATTCCCTCCACTAAAGCCCCAGTTCCAGATAAAAACAAGCAACCCCCAAAGCATGATACTGCCATCACCATGCTTCACCGTGGGGATGGTGTTCTTTTGGTGATGCAAAGTGTTGTTTTTGCGCCAAATGTACCTTTTGGAATTGTGGCCAAAAAGTTCAACAATAGTCTCATCAGAACATAACACATTTTCCCTCATTCTTTTGGGAGACTTGATGTATTGTTTTGCAAATTTTAGCCAGGACTGGATATTCTGCTGTGTAAGAAAAGGCTTCCGTCTTGCAACCCTACTCCATAGTCCTGACATATGGAGAATATGGGAGATTGTTACATGTAGTACACAATATGGAGAATACAGGAAATGGTTGTCACATGTAGTACACAACCAGTATTTGCCAGAAATTCCTGCAGCTCCTTCAGTGTTGCTGTAGGTCTCTTTGTAGCCTCCTTGACCAGTTTTCTTGGTCTCTTTGTAGCCTCCTTGACCAGTTTTCGTCTTGTCTTTTCATCAATTTTGGAGGGATGTCAGGTTTTTTGCAACGTCACTGTTGTCCCATATTTTCTCCACTTTTTGATGACTGTGTTCACTGTGTTCCATGGTATATCCAATGCTGTGGAAATTTGTTTGTACCCTTCTCCTGACTGATACCTTTCAACAATGAGATTCCTTTGATGCTTTGTAAGCTCTCTGTGAACCATGGCTTTTGCTGTAGCAGGCAACTGAGTAAATATCAGGAAAATCCTACTAGGACAGCTGAACTTTATTTGGGGTTAATCAGAGTCTCTCTAATTGATTGCAGGTGTGTACCCAGGAAGACTGAATGCTGTAATTAAATTAAAAGGTGCTTCAACAAAGTATTAGTTTAAGGGTGTGCACACTTATGCAACCAGCGTATTGTACATTTTTTATATTTTTCCCCTAACAAATTTGTTTTTCAATTGAATTGTACAGGTTATAGGTCACATTAAAGGTGGGAAAAGTTTTGAAATGATTTACTGTGGTCTCATTGTTTTACATCACAAAAGCCTGGCATTTTAACAGGGGTGTGTAGACTTTTTATATCCACTGTAAATATTCCACCATATTAAATCTGTTTTTCTATCCCACATCCATACTACTTTTTCAGATGTCTCCTGCTCCTCCTGTTTCTCCTTACCTGGGAGACTTGTTGTTCCATCATGTTGTGATATAACCTGTGTTGGTCTTTCTACACTAAATCCTTCACTTCACAGGTATTCCAATGTTGAGTTTCAGTGTATTTTCAAGGAATGTTGAGTTTCAAGGGAAAAGAAGTTTACTGTTGCTCATGCTAAGTCTGTTTTCAACGTGTAACTGTTTTGTTTAGCAAACGGCATCACCAGTGTTTGCGCTGTAAGTTTTGAAAGCAGTGTTGGTAGAACAGCAGATGGCATACTTGCCTTTTGTGCAGAAGGCTGTGGGCTCTCTCCAACACCATGTAGATGGAGTGCTGTTATTGCAGGGCCCCTTAAGGGAGATTGGGGTGCTGCACTCCTGAGTGTGTCCTCCTCCTCTGGATGAGATGCCTGGTAACTGTGAAACTGTTGCCAGTTTGACAGTCACTCCCTATTGCAATATTACCAGCTTACCATTTTTTAAAACATAACATGCACAATTTACTTTCAAGGGCAGCAGGCACTGAATTTATGCCTGATGCATCGAAATGTAAAGTTGTTTGCCAGCAGCAACTTTGTCCGTAATGGCTAGTTTTGTCATTACTGGTTCATGCATTGTCTTTCATTGCTTACTGGAAAATATTTAGATCTACAAATTTAAAACATACTCAAACAAGTTTTGCTGTATTACATAAGAATGCATCACAGAACACATGATGCAAGTATGCATGGTCCTAAAAATGTGTGCCAAGGACCTATGGTTTGAAAGCAGCTCAAAAGTAAACAATCTGCCACTGCAAGATGCATTTTCTTTGAATGTGGGTTTCAATACTGTTTCAATGAATGTGAGTTTGAAGGGCAGAGAAGTTTACTGTTCATGCCAAGTCTCTTTTCACTGTCAGACTGTATTGTTTTGTTTAGCAAATGGCGATCAGTGTTTGTGCTATAAAATTTGAAATATCTTTAACCATTGTAGAAGTAAATTAGAAAATAGTATGTACAATGACAGGTCTGAGGAGTGTTTATGGTAACTGGGGAGAAACAGCCAAGTAATGGAACACTGGAATGGCTTGTGGGGAAGCCTGATGCATTACCCTACCTAGGGCTCCATTTGACCATGCTCCGGCTCTGGTGTTACGTATCTGTAACAATATGCAGTCCCAATAATCTGTTTAGTCACAGATTCTTGGTTAACCCTCCAAGGCAGAAAATACATGGTATCATACGGCCAAGTACCAATCTATACAGCATATTATCTCAAACAAATGTTTACTTTCAACTAGGTAAACTGCTTCCCTAAGGACTACTAACTGCCACAGATTACATCCATACAACTACCAGCCAGGGCAAGAAGGTGGCTGAAGCAAAGGTATTGCAACAAAGGAGTGTCTAAAATTAGCGTCCGAATTAGTATCTGTACTATTACAGTACTAAACAATGCTGTAAACTAGTTCACTTTATCACTCATGTCAGTATTCATTTGTAATAAACATCTGCAAAACGTAAGCTGTTCTCTTATTAACAGATCTAAAGCTGGTGTCAGATGTATCCAAGGAAAGTAAAGGTACTATTTTGGAAGCATAGTACTTCAAATAAGTATGTTTTTTTTTCATTTCAGAAGAATGTGCCTTAGGATATATTAAATATAATATTTATTTTATGTGAATCATTACGTTATATTTTAGCCACATTTCTATGTTGACACACACAGTTCTATTTTAAAAGAACACCCTTAACTGTAGAAATGAATGAAATGAAAGTGCCAGAATTAACAAATGAAGAATACGTAGTATTCAGGCCCTGTGTTTTATGATGGTTTTACAATCTGATAAACTTAACAGCTCGATCAAATTTTCAATAAGAACCCTGCAACACTAACTGCAATGCAAAACAAGTGGCTTGTGTGTTGCAATAACTTAATCTTTAAAAAAAAAAAAACTACAGTAACTTCCTTTTACATCAACACACAGTTATATTATAAGCAAGTTTATTTGGTTTATTATCATTTGACTGAACAGTACTTGACTGAAAATCAAATGTTTGAAAGAATTTGACTGAACAGTAATGGACTGAAACCCATTTCACTTAAAACCCAGATGACCAAAACCCTTATCACTGAAAACCCAGATGACCAAAACCCTTATCACTGAAAACCCAGATGACTGATACCCATTTCACTGAATCACAAATCAATGAAAACATTAAATGTAAGAAAATACAACATCAAACAGTGCTTACATTGATTCATTGTGTATGGTGATTTTTTTCTTTTCTCATGTGTTTGTGCAGCCATGGAGTTAACATATGGGGTGTGGGCACATGGGGGATACAGGACGGCTTGCACGCCGCAAAATCACTATTTTATGTTGAATATCTTCAATTATTTGTGATTTAGTTAACTGGGTTTTCCAGTCAAATGGGTTTTCAGCCAGTTGCTTTTCATTCAATTAGTTTTCAGTCAGATTATTTTAAACATTTGATTTTCAGTCAAGTAAGGTTCAATCAAATGATAGTAAACCATTCATTTACTTATTTATACTTGTGTTAACCAGATAGGTACTCTACACAGACCCTTTTTAGGTATGACTCAGGCCACAAGACAAGTTACACATTCTCAAGTTCTTAGCACTGATGGAAGTTTGACTAAATGTACAAAAATATCATCCAGCTGTTTAATTAATCAACAATGAACTGTTCTCCAAGAACAAACTCATTAAGTGATGAAGCTGATAACTCCAACAACACCTAGTATCAAACACATATAAGCACTTGCACCTCCAATAAAGTTAAACAAAATAAGCACTTAACTTTCTACAAATGGAAACTATATGTAGTGAGAGAAAATATTTCTAAGTCAATGAGGAGAAAACAATGCACCTTTTTCCTACAACATTTAGAAATCTGTAACACTTCCATTTGTTTTAAACTAGTCTGCACAACAAACAAGCGTTTAACACCCTACTATAACAACAAATGTTAAAGTGAAAGACCTCTAAAGAACATTTCATTAACCTTATGCACTATGCCTTCATAAAAATGGTTTTGGTGACAATATGCAATTGCGTGTCCAATTCCAATGAAACCAATCCTGTCATCAATTCCCTGAAAAAAAGAAGACTAATTCCCCAATATCTATTTTTAAACACAATCTTGGAGGTTTACACCACTGTGGAACCTTCTCCAAAAACTCTACATGACCCAAAAGTAATAGGCAAAAAAAGAAATAGAAGAGGGAGACAAAAACTGTACCTTTTATAACACACTTTTAGTCCGTCTCTTGCAAAGTTTATCTTTAGATTAAGATTTTATATTACTATACAAACCGCAAGGAAAGATTCTGCAAACAGGTACTGAAAAGCATCAAGGAAGTTTCTTAAACAGAGACTATAACCACATATATGACAGCAGGACAACATGCAAGACACACAATCTACTGGAAGAAGAGCTCTGTAGTACCAAACCCTACTCAACAACAGAGAAAGGAGCTCAAATTTAGAATGATTTTCTGAACGTTTGTTGAAAAAGTAGTCTGGAGCCACTTACAGTCCAACTGAATTGAAATGATCGACAGACCACGATGCTTTGCCAGAGATGGTCTGCACCTGTTGCCCCTGGGATTCAGGTTACTGGCTAAGGCTCTTGCCACCCCTATAGTGCCTTTTTTTAAGCAAAGTTCAAAGGACAAAACCACCACCGTAACAGGTACAAGCATGCAAAATCTGAAGGTAATGCTACTCAATGCTAGAAGTCTAAACCTCAAAATGCAATCTCTCGAAGCACTACTAAATATGGAGAACATCGATATCTGTGCAGTAACTGAGAACTGGTTCAAGGCTCCAGAGAGCACCCCTGCTACACCAGGCCACAACTCTTACCATACTTTTCGGCCACCAAACCAGGACCGAAACACTAAAGGTGGAGGAGTGTCCATATTCACCAAGGATATTCACAACACCAGGCTAATTGCCCAGCACAATGCATCTGAAATTCTCCAGGTGCAACTAACACTAGGTAAGACTGCAATCCAAATTGTAGCTTGCTACAGATCCCCCACCATGCCCCAAGATTCTCACTTCACCTTTCTACACATACTGGAAAATATTAAGATACAACCAAACACCCTAATACTGGGTGATTTCAACTACCCTGCCATTAACGGGTAAACTACTCATGTACCAACACCTTTGCCCAACGGTTCTTGGAATTCATAAATTCCAACACCCTGGATCAACTAATCCTTAGTCCCACCAGGGGCTCCACTATCCTAGACCTGGTCATTACCAACATGGGAAATCGGTGCTCCACACCTATGGTCACCCCCTCGTTGGTCAGGTCTGACCATAAGCTAATCACCCTTGACAGCCACATCCCATCCCCACCCCCCAGTAAGGAAACCTCTGTAAAAACTTCTCCAAAGCCAACCTCATGCTACTCACGTCAGAAGTGACAAACTTCATGACACCCATGCAGATGGGAACTGAAAGTTCGGCCGCTGAATCCTACACTAAGGCACTGTACAAGCACATCCACTCATGCATGAATCGTGCCAGCCCCAATAGAACCAAGATGCTCTCCTCCAAAATAAAGAAGCCAATTTGGTGGTCCCTTGCCATAAACAAACTTTACAACAAAAGGAAGAAACTGTTGCAGAAAAGAGGAAAATCCCAGGATGCAAAACACTCCCTTACCAGCCTCAGTAAGAAGCTGAGATCCCTCATAAAATCCTCCAAAGCTAGTTACAAAAATAAAACTGCCAAAGATAACCACAAGGCATTCTATAACTATGTCAAAAATATAAATGGCAATGCTCAGATCTGCTCTGAGCTACAACAGAATGGCATTAAATATACTGATGCCAAGGATATTGCCAACATCCTGGCAGATCGATTCAGTACAAACTTCACCCCTCTCACCCTCTAAAGGGCCCACCTCAATACCGAAAGATTGCCAAATTCCGGTAATTACGGCCACACAGGTAAAAATTGCGCTTTCCAAAGCTAAGAATACAGCATCCATGGGACCAGATGACATCCCAGGCTGTGTACTACATGAACTACAAAATGAACTGGCACCTCACCTGTCATGTTTAATCATAGTCTCACCTCAGGCTTCATGCCCACTGAGTGGTGCACAGCTACAGTTATCCCACTCCACAAGAGGGATCCAGCTTGGATCCCAGGAACTACTGCCCCATCAGTCTGATGAGCCTGATCTGTAAGGCCATGGAACGTATTATCTTGGAACTTATAAACAAAGACATTGGCAACTTTCAAACACTGGACCCCACACAGTTTGGGTTTGTGAAGGGACGATCTTGTCTCCTGAACCTGACTGGCTTCTTCGAATCGTCTCCAGAGCCGTGGACAAGGGTAAGGTGGTCCAGACAAGCCTATATGGACCTCGCTGAGGCCTTCGACACCATTCCCCACTCTGGAATCATAGATAACTTACTAAACTGGGCATTAAGCCCTACGTTACTCGATGGGTTGCCAACTGGCTTACTGACAGAACCCACACTGTAAAAGTAGCTGACTCCAAATCCAGCTCCAGACAAGTGACAAGTGGAGTAACCTCAGGGTTCAGTCATGGGAATGCTCTTGTTTGGCATCTACTTCTCTGAAGTAAAGGCCAACGCTAAGGGACTCTGGCTAACACAGTTTGCAGATAACTGCAAACTGGCAGCCATTACTGAATCCCCAAATGATGTGGATATTCTACAAAAGGGCCTTACAGAAACAGATGCTTGGTGCCAGAGCCATGGGCTCAAGCTCAATGCCAAGAAATGGATAGTTATCCCCTTTTGGAAAAAACATGTACCCATGAATTACCACATAGGTGGCAGTACACTAAACACTGAAAGTGTGATAAGAGACTTAGGGACACAGGTGACAGTGGTCTCACCTTCGATAACCACATCACCACAACAGTCAGGAAATCCTTTTATGTGGCACACATCATTAACGGCTTTTCATCCAGAAAAAAAGGAGGTCATTGTCCCACTGTACTCATCCCTCTTTACACCCATTACAGAATACAACGCCCCATTTGGTATGTACCTCACAAGACATCTGCAACAACTGGAAAGGCCGCA
This sequence comes from Protopterus annectens, assembly GCF_019279795.1. Taxonomy (NCBI): domain Eukaryota; kingdom Metazoa; phylum Chordata; order Ceratodontiformes; family Protopteridae; genus Protopterus; species Protopterus annectens. Next base: position 7,901,932 of record NC_056748.1, read on the forward strand.
GAAAAACCTCATTAAAAGAATCACAGGCCTAAAGCAGATGCTCTATGCTGACCATCTAAAAAAACTCCACCTATACTCTGTCGCATATCGTCTACTCAGAGGTGATCTCTGCTTAACATACAAGGCCATGTCAAACATAGAGCTGTTGGACATGCTACACTTAAAGAAATCCCAATCCCTCAGAGCCACATGCTCCAGGGATCTAAACCTTGTCATCACAATAAACAAAACATGCTGGAGGGATAGGTTCCTGACCCAGAGACTCCCCAGACTCTAGAACAGACTGCCCATACATGTCAAGCAGAGCGCATCTTTGGCCCTCTTCAATTCACCCCGGGGATAACGTCAGTCGCCCTGCTAGACAGGGGTCCAGGGAAGTAAATACTGTGGGAAGAAATAGCCAGGGAATTGTTATGGCTAGGCTTGTATTAGGCCCTAGGGCTGATAGCCTAGTACCAACCTATGAACATGCTTATGAGCAAGAAGAAAAGTACAGTTTTGTACCTACCATAAATGTAGATGTTCGAAGATCCACATTGCTGCAGTCCTTACACTTGGGTAGTCCGCTGTCCTCGGTCGGCCCGAATATCAAAGTATAAGGCTGACGTCGGTCAAGGCGCATTAGACTGACATCAGGACGTCAGGGTACAAATGCGCATGACCGACGTCATATCCTCAGTCTTTTCTTGCCCCAGATGTCAGAAGACCCTAAAAGAAAGGTCAAAACCAAAAGACAGCAAACAACCAACCAATCACCCTTGCACTAATAATATGTACAATATATACAAAATACACAATATTTACAATCCAACCCACACAACCGCCTCTAACTACAGAGGGAAGGAGGGAGGGTAAATTGGACTGCAGCAATGTGGATCTTGAACATCTACATTTATGGTAGGTACAAAACTGTACTATGTTCTTCATCTCACATTGCTGCAGTCCTTACACTTGGGTAGAATCCCAAAGCAGAGGTAAGGCGGATGGCAAAACTATAAAGAAGCAGGAGCTGCCAAAATGCCCTGTAAAATAGCAGTGGCAAAACCAGCCCTAGATTTAGAGTAAAGTGGAAGGTGATAATGCTTAGAGAAAGTATGCACTGAACTCCAAATAGCTGCCTCCAAAATATCTTTAGTTGCCACCCCTTAAAAAGCTGTCAAGTGGCAGTAGCCCTAGTGGAATGAGGCCTAATCCCAGCTGGAATCTCCTTGCCATGATGGGAATAACAGAAAGCAATGCAAAACCCAATCCACTTAGAAATAGTTTGTTTTGACACAGGCTTGCCCTGAGAACTCAAAGCAAAAGAAACAAATAACTGCTGAGACTGCCTGAACCCTTTAGTTCTGCTCAAATAATATCGCAACTGCCTGTGTACATCTAAAGTGTGCAAAATCTTTTCCCTTTTATTTTGGGGATTTGCATAAAAAGTAGGCAAATGAATGGTTTGGTTTAAAGCCACACTAGAAACCACTTTAGGCATAAAGGAAGGATTAGTACGTAAAGATACCCTATCCTTATGGAAAATTAAGAAAGGCTCAACCGCCATAAGGGCCTGCAATTCAGAAACCCTTCCTGCAGAGGTAATGGCCAACAAAAAAGCAGTCTTCCATGATAAATATTTCAACTCGGAAGTAGCTGCAGGCTCAAAAAGTTGTAGAGTAAGTTTCTCCAACACAAAATTGAGATCCCAAGCAGGAGTAGGAGCTCTACGTGGGGGTCTTATATTCTTTGCCCCTCTAAGAAATTGCTTGAACAAAGGATGAGAAAACAATGGTGGGTCACAGTCATAGTGAGCCGAAATTGCTGCAGCATGAACCTTAATAGAAGAGAAGGACAAACCTTTGTCCAGTAACTCAGTAAGATATTGAAGAGCCACACTTAAATTAGGCTCAGAAACATCAAAATCCTTTGCTGCACTCCAAAATAAAAATCTCTTCCATTTATCTGCGTACACTTTCCTTGTACTAGGCCTTCTAGCTTCCAAAATAACATTCAAAACTTGCTGTGGAAGTTGAGACCCTCTATGGTTCAAAACAGAATATGCCAGGCTGTTAGGTGAAGAGAGTGAAGCTTGACATTGAGTAAATGACTGTCCTCCTGAGACAACAGGTGTGGAATCGAAGGCAAAGGCCATGGAGGCTCCCGTACCAGACTTCTCAGTAATGGGTACCAGTGCTGTCGAGGCCAATCTGGAGCTATTAAAATCATCTTTGGCTTGTCCTGTCTGACCTTTAGAAGTACCTTTGGGAGGAGAGGCAGAGGTGGAAAGGCATACACATGAAGATTGCTCCAATTGAAAGAAAGAGCATCCACTTTCCAAGCTGTGGGATGAAACCTTTTCGTGCAAAACTTTGGCAGCTGGTGGTTTAGTGGAGAAGCGAACAGATCTATGTCTGGAGTTCCCCATGACACTGTCAATTTCTGAAATACATGAGGATCCAATTTCCACTCGTGGGGATCCATAATTCGTCTGCTCAACACATCTGCTAAGGAGTTCTGTGCTCCCGGCAGAAACCTTGCCTGAAGATTTAGCTGTAAACTGAGAGCAGTCTCCCACAAAATCATTGCTTGTCTGCATAGAGGATAAGAATGTGTTCCCCCTTGCTTGTTGATGTACCACATGACAGTTGTGTTGTCTGTTAGAATCAACACCTGCCCTGGAAGAAGTAAATCCTTGAAAGCTATTAATGCAAACTGGACTGCTAACATCTCCTTCAAGTTGATATGTAGATGTTGTAGTCTGGCAAGCCACTTGTCTTGTATCCATTTTCCATTTAGATGAGCTCCCCAAGCTTTGTCTGAGGCATCTGTCGTTAGAATCTGACTCGCCTCTGGCTGGGTCACAGAGAGTCCCTTGTTTAGGTGACATTCCTGAGCCCACCACAAAAACTCCTTTTGAATGCAAGGTATTATCTGAATGACAGTGTCCAGATCCTGGCAGTGCTGTGTCCATACATTTTTGAGATACCATTGTAGCTTCCTCATATGCAGTTTGGCATTGGGAAGCACCAGAATACAAGATGCCATGAACCCCAAGGCTTGAAGGACTGTCCTTGCAGTCAGCCTGGACTGATGAGACAATTGATGAAAGTAAAGGGAAAGATTCTTTTGTTTGTCCGGGGTCAAAAAGGCCATCTGGGATGCTGTATTCAGTCTCACACCCAGAAAGCACATGTCCTGAGAGGGTACTAGACTGGACTTTATTTAGTTCACAGAATACCCCAGGCATCTTAGCACTGCTATCACATATTCCAAATGATGAAGAAGCTCGTCCCTTCCTTGAGCCAGAATCAGGCAATCGTCCAAATAAGGATAGATCTGAATTCCTTTTAGCCTGAAGAAAGCTATCACTGGAGCCAAAACTTTCGTGAACACTCTGGGCGCAGTAGATAAGCCAAAGGGCAATGCAGAGAACTGAAAATGAGAAGTCCCAGCCCGAAAACGCAGATACTTCCTGCAACTCAGTCTGATAGGAACATGAAGGTAAGCCTCCTTGAGATCCAAAGTTACCATCCAATGATCTTTGCCCAGCAGAGGTAAAAGCTGTTGTAACGTCAACATTTTGAACTTGGGAATGTCCAGATAAGTGTTGAGGATAGATAAATCCAAAATTGGTCTCCACGTGTTCCCCTTCTTTGGTACTAGGAACAGGCGAGAATAAAAACCTAGGCCCACTTCTGGCATAGGGACAGGCTGTATGGCCCCTATTTGAAGTAGCAGAGAAATTTGTTTGTGAGCCTCTATTCTTTGCTGAGGAGGAACGTCTGGCATGCCTTTGAAAGGAGGCAAGGTATGGAAATAAAACCTGTAACCTTGGTGTATGATATCCAATACCCATCTGTCTTGGGTAATTAAACTCCAATTTTCCTTGAAAAGTGCCAACCTTCCTCGCAAAGGTGCTGCCAGGCGAGAAGGCTCTGGCAGCTGAAAAGGTAGGTCATTGGGTCTGTTTACGAAAGGACTGACCCCTGCCCTCACCGAAGACTGTGCAGGTGAACTCCCTGTTCTAGGCCTGAAAGAGCCCTGAGCTCTGCCCCTACCACGTCTAGATCTACCCCTAGACTGGGAATCATAAGAAGGATACGTCCACCCCTTGGTAGGCCAATTTCTACTAAACTTGGAGGCTGAACCTGCAAAAATCTTTAACAGTCTGCATAGACTTAGCCTTGTCTTCCATTTTCTTTAAGACTGCCTCAACAGGTGAACCAAACAACACATCAGATTGTAAAGGAGCATCTAAAATCCTTGTCTTAACATGGTCAGACAAATTCTGATCCCTCAGCCAGGCGTGCCTGCGAAGAGCTGACCCAGTGGCAGCCACCCTAGACGAGGCCTGTACAGCATCAAAACCACATTGCAAAGAATGCTTACCCACCTGTTCAGAAACATGTACTAAATCTTGTAACTCCTTACACTCAATACCTTCCGCCAGAGCATCTACCTTAGACTTCAATTGAGAAAGTAGATAGTTTTGGTATTTCAACATGTGAAACTGGCAATTCAAAGCCCTCATAGCTAGGGTGGAAGAAGTATAGACTTTCTTTCCCCATCTATCCAAAGCCCTGGCCTCTTTATCTAGAGGAACTGGATTTTTAACAACAGAAGCCTTAACACCCTTAGGCCCCTGACTAACAGTTTCTGGGTCCGCCCTAGGACTCTTAAAAAGATACTTATGAGCTTCAGGCACCCTGTAATACCTATCCGGTTTAACAGGAGCAGGAGGCAAAGAATCAGGATTAAGAGAAGCCTCTGCAAACACATCTTCCACAACATCCAGAACAGGAGGTATAGCCAAAGGCCTATGCTGGGGTAAAAACAAAAATTCCCTAAGCCTTTTCCTGGAATCAGAGAAGTCCTGACCTTCCCACTTAAAATGCTCCCTCATGGAATGAAGAGTCTCTGAAAAAGAAAAATCCTCAGGAGGAGAAGCAGAAGGAGTAGAATCATCCACATCAGAATCAGAATAAGGAGAATACTCCTGCAAATCTTCAGCCGAAGACTCTGAAACATCCGAAGCCTGCTCAAAACTTCCCAACTCAGGTTCCACCCTAGGTCTCTTATCAGGAGGGGGCAAAGAACCTCTAATCAAAGTAATCAAATCTTCTGCCATTTTAAGCATATGCTTCTTGGGCACAGATCCTGAAGAACTAGGAGTGACACCAACTGAAGCTAAACCTGGCCTGCCTCTGGGAGAAGCCTTGGAAACAGAAGGAGAGGGCCTAACCACCCTAGGAAGGGAGGGGAGTACAGTAACCTGAGAAGCCCCTTCAGCCTGACCTGCCTCCTGAGAGGCCACATCCTGCAATAACAAAGTCTCCCCCTGGGACTCCAGAGAAACCTCCGGCGGAACCACCGGCTCCACCGACACCTCTAAAGAACCGGCGTCCGGTACGGACGACTCTTCTTGCCTGGGCTTAGCTGCTTTATCCTTGCGCTTCTTCGAAGAAGCGGACGTCGGAGCATCCGACGGCATATTATAATTGCACCGCTTCCCGAAGACTAACCTGGCACAATCTAACCTTCTCTTAATAGTGCACTTATTGAATCTTGCACAAAAGCGACACCCAACAACGTCGTGCTCAGGCCCTAAACAAGGAATACACAAAGTATGATAATCCCTATGCGGTATCTGTTTCCCACAAGAAATACAGTTATTCACTTTTTCTGACATCCGGTAAACCACTGAGGCAAGAAAAAACTAAAATATTCCCCAACGGGGTACTTAGCCAACTTTGACTCGGTCTGAAACTCCGAAATCGAAAAATTTCAGAACGCCGAACGGCACTTGCAATGCTGCTTCTGCATCGGACCATGCGGCAAAAAAGACTGAGGATATGACGTCGGTCATGCGCATTTGTACCCTGACGTCCTGATGTCAGTCTAATGCGCCTTGACCGATGTCAGCCTTATACTTTGATATTCGGGCCGACCGAGGACAGCGGACTACCCAAGTGTAAGGACTGCAGCAATGTGAGATGAAGAACATCTAGAGAATGAAGGAGAAAAAAAAGCAGAATACCTTGGGAGGAAAATGTGCAAAAATTGCCTTGGAATGTTTTATGTGTCAAGCTGAGCATAAGCAGGAAGCCATGTCCTGCAGGTTAGTAAAAACTGAAGTTTTCTGAGACAGACCTTCCTTTTTAACTGGAAATCTCCATTCCATAGTGCTGGACCTTAGGCAACAAAGTTGAAAAAAAAAATCACTCTAACCTGCTCATACAGCAACTTTTGACAAATGCAGATTAACAATGACAGATTACTTTTTTGGGATTTATTTCAAGTCAGATGGCAAATAAAGGAAGTGCATTTAATCCCAAGATGCAAACACGAACATAACTTGTAAGTACATCAAAAATGAATGACAAGACTAAAGGATGCATATGTTGTACTAAGACAGGTATTGCTAGAGATCCTTCCCCAAATGACAGTCTAGAAATAGAGTCAGCGGTTGAAAAGTAAAACATGACTAAATTGTTTCTCATAGTTATTACATCATTTCACCATCCCTACATCTGTATATTACACAATACTAAAATACAATGTATTTACCTTTGTCCAGGTGGTACCTAAAAAGGTTTTCTTACAGTGAATGAAGCAAGGTTCTTTATCACCCCCCAAAAAAGATACATTTCTGCCTGGGAGTTGCCATGTTAACAAAACAAAAACAAAAAAAAGAAAAACTTCAAGATGCAGATACATTTTTTGTTCTTTTTTAATACAAAAAACAGAGACAATTTCTACATACGGTTGGGAGGGTGGCTTAATGGTTAGGTGTTTGCCTTACAAACAAGGTGCAGGGTTCGAATCTCACAAGGGATAATTGACTAGGCTTAAAATGGCTCGTAAGCGCAGTTAGCCTAGTACTAATCTATGAACCTATCTATGAACCTATGAACAAAAACTGCAGTGAACATTGAAAATTGTAAGGATGTGCATGTCTGTCACAGAAACAACTTTAGAATAATCACTCAAAACAAGCAAGTCTAAAAAATAAAACAGCATTCTTTACTGTATGAAGCAATACTATATGAATGTAATACATTCATAAAGCAAGACTTAATGCAGTCAAAGGCAGACTAAAACATCTCACCACTGCTTACTGTAACCGCTCTGTCTACCTACCACTGCTGTAACAACAGACTTTTCTCCATCTCAATATCCAACATGCTTCACAACTTTTCTTTTGTGCCTGTCATGCAAACACTTAAACCCACCTTTACCTGGACATAGTAACTGATGCAGCCTTTATAAATACACCTGTATCTATCCCAGTTAAATAATTCCCTTCATTACTTTGGAGAGCTTCTACCTCATAGCTCCTATGCTATGACTGAACCACTTCAGTATTTCCCTCACTTTGATGCCCTTTTATACAAAGTCCAACAACCACATCTTTACATAAAGAAGTTAAACAAAATATTAAATGTACGTCATTGCATATTTCAAGCAAACCTCCTACTCATTCCAGTTTAAACCTAAACCAAAGGAAAAAGTACAGTTGTGTACCTACCATAAATGTAGATATTAAGAGTGTATTCACTGTTGCAGTCATTACAATTGGGTTATCCTGCTGGCAGGCTACCCGCAGTTGGCCTGAGTTCCAAAGACTAGGTCCGGCGTCGGTTGCTGTCGCCTCCTCCCTGACGTCAGTGCACCAGGGGTATACAAGATGCAGCCGACGCCATTTTCTTCAGTTTTTCTTGCCCCAGATGTCAGGTGCCCCTAAAATGGTAGGCTAAATTATGCCAATAAGCATGCATGCACAAAAAACAACTTTTCCTTTATCTACAAGCAAATACACCACATAGGTTGTATAGAGTAGAAAAGTACAGTTAGGTCCCAGCAAAGAAGAAAGGGGGATGGTGGGAGGGTAACCTGGACTGCAACAGTGAATACACTCGAACATCTACATTTATGATAGGTACACAACTGTACTATGTTCATCGTGTTTCACTGTTGCAGTCATTACAATTGGGTTGAATCCCAAAGCTAAGGTTGGGAGGCTGGAGCTAAATAGGATTAGGAGAGGCTATAAGGCCCTACAGAACTGCAGTGGCAAAGCCTGCCCTGGATTTAGAGTAGAGAGGTAAGTAATAGTGCTTTGTAAAGGTATGCACTGAACTCCAAGTTGCAGCCTCTAAGATGTCTTTGGTTGGTACTCCTCTGAGGAAGGCTGCTGAAGTGGCTGCTGCTCTGGTTGAATGTGGCCTAATGCCCTTAGGCACTGATTTGCCATGCTGTGAATAGCAGAAACGAATGCAATGGCCTATCCACTTTGAAATAGTCTGTTTTGAGATAGGCTTTCCTTGTGATGCTGCAGCATATGCCACTAGAAGTTGATCAGTCTTTCTGAAAGCTTTAGTTCTGTCCAAGTAGAAGCATAGCTGTCTGTGAATGTCCAATGAATGCAGAATTTTCTCACCCTTATTCTATGGGTTTGGATAAAAATTAGGCAAATGAATTGTTTGGTTAAGGGCCACACTGGACACTACCTTAGGCATAAATGTAGGGTTTGTCCTCAGCGAAACCCTGTCAGGATGGAAAATGATAAAAGGTTCCACAGCCATGAGTGCCTGTAACTCTGAGACTCTTCTAGCGGAGGTTATTGCTAGGAGCAGATCTGTTTTCCAGGATAAGAATTTTATGTCAGCTGCAGAGGCTGGCTCAAACGGAGGCAGTGTGAGTTTTTCCAAGACATAGTTGAGGTCCCATGCAGGTATTGGTGCTCTCCTTGGAGGTCTTATGTTTCTGGCCCTTCTGAGGTACTGCCTCAGTAACGGATGAGAAAAAGTAGGTGGTTCTGTATAGTAATGAGCTAAATGGCAGAGGCATGAATTTTAATTGATGAAAAGGAAAGGCCTTTATCCAGCATCTCAGTTAAGTATTGCAAAATCTGAGGAATATTTGGAACAATCAAGTCAATGCCTTGTGCTTGGTTCCAAGCACAGAATCTCTTCCATTTGTCTGCATAAGATTTTCTGGTGCTAGGCCTTCTGGCCTCCAAAATAACATCCATCACTGCTTTAGAAAGAGGTGTGTCTTGAGAGGCTATATTATCTGCCATGCCACCAGGTTTAAGATTTTGAGTTGGCTGTGCAGTATCTGGATGTCTTGTTGGGTCAATAAGTGAGGAATTTGAGGTAATATCCATGCTGGGCAGTGAGACAACTCTTTAGGATTGGGTACCAGTGCTGGCGGGGCCAGTCTGGGGCAATCAGTATCATTTTTGGTTTCTCGTCTGACCTTGAGGAGTACCTTGGGGAGGAGAGGCAGAGGAGGAAAGGCATATACTGTTAGATTTTTTCCAGCTGAAAGATAGAGCATCCACTTTCCATGCTTGCTTGTGATAAGTCCTTGTGCAGAATCTTTGTAGTTGTGAGGAGAGGCAAATAGGTCTATGTCCGGGCATCCCCAGGTCCTTGTTATCATGCTTAAGACTTGTGGATCTAATTTCCACTCGTGGGGATCCATTAGATTTCTGCTTAGTTCGTCTGCCAGAGTATTTTTCCTTCCTGGCAGGAATTGATCTTGCAGATGTACTTGGTAAGTCAATGCTGTGTGCCACAAGTTCATGGCTAGCCTGCAGAGGGGGTAGGAATGTGTGCCTCCCTGCTTGTTTATGTACCACATAACTGTAGTATTGTCCGTCTTTATTAGTAGTTGTCCTGGATGAAGTTGATCCCTGAAGGCTGTTAGGGCATTCTGAACAGCAAGCATCTCTTTTTGATTGATATGTAGATGCATTTGACTTGCGGACCATGTGCCCTGAATACATCTTCCAGCCATATGGGCCCCCCAGGCATAATCTGTTGTCAATGTCTGCCTGGTTGTGGGTAAGGTAAATGGCTGTCCCGTGTTGTGGTGACAGGCTTTTGCCCACCATCAAAACTCCTGTTGCAGGCAGGGAATGAGGTTAATTATTGTTTCCAGGCTGTGGCAATGTTGAGACCAAACACTTTTTAGATACCATTGAAGTTTCCTCATATGCAATCTTGCATATGGAATTAGCAGAATGCAGGATGCCATGAAACCCAAGGCCTGCAGAATTTTTCTTGCAGATAACTGGGTCTTTGTTGCCAACATTTTGAAATAAGTAGTCAGTTGTCTGTGTTTGTCTGGCGTGAGATAAGCCATCTGGGCAGTTGTATTTAAGCTTGCACCCAGGAATATTATCTCTTGAGAGGGTACAAGTTTTGATTTCTTCTCGTTTACAGTGTACCCTAGACTTGTCAGTAATCTTTTTACAAACGCCAGATGCTGTAGTAGAATGTCCTTGTTCTCTGCTTGAATAAGGCAGTCGTCCAAGTAAGGATATATTTGAATTCCTGTTTGCCTGCAAAATGCAAGTACTGGTGCCAGGCACTTTGTGAAGACCCTGGGTGCAGTAGATAAGCCAAAGGGCAGTGCAGAGAATTGGTAGTGCATTGAGCCAGCTTTGAATCTGAGGTATCTTCTGCATGTTTGTCTGATTGGGACATGCAGGTATGCCTCTTTTTGATCTAAAAAGTCACAAGCCAAGCCTTCTTGCCCAACATGGGCAGAAGCTGCTGTAGAGTCAATATTTTGAATTTTGGAATATTTAGATATGTGTTTAGAATAGATAGGTCCATTATTGGTCTCCAGGCTTTGTCCTTTCTGGGTACTAAGAACAGTCTTGAATAGAATCCGTGACCCTGCTCTTGTTCTGGTACTTGCTGAATGGCCCTCATGTCCATGAGGGATGAAACTTGTTTTTGTGCCTCTGCCCATTGATTGCGTGGCAGGTCTGGCATATTGTTTTGCCTTGGCAGGGTGTGAAAGTGGAACCTGTAGCCTTGTGAAACTATATTTAGAACCCATTTGTCCTGTGTGTTCATGTGCCAATTTTGTGAAAAAAGTGCTAGCTTTCCCCCCAAAGGGGCTGCAAAAAGATAAGTGCTTGGTGCTGGAAGTGGAAAGTCATTGAGACTGTTTCCTGTATAGCTGTGATTTTTCCTCTCCACTCTTGGAGGTAGAAGCACCCCATTGTTTAGGCCTGTATGAGCCTTGGGGCTGTCATCTGCCTCTTGGGCGTCTGTATCTGCCCCTTTGTGGCCTGTCTGACACTGGAAAGGACCAATTTTTTGTAGGCCAGTTCCTGCTAAACCTGGGAGGCTGTACCTGCAAGAAATCCTTGACTGTTTGCATACATTTAGCCTTGTCCTCCATTTTCTTCAACACCTCTTTTGCTTTAGCACCAAACAAAGTATCATGCTGTAAAGGAGCGTCTAATAGTTTTGCTTTAACATGATCTGGCACATTTTGTTCTTTTAACCAAGCATGTCTCCTAATGACAAGAACCTGTAACAGTGGCCCTGCAGGAGGCCTCAAGAGAATCAAAACCACATTACAAAGTATGCTTTCCAACTTGTTCAGCTGTGTGCAATAAATCCTGCAATTCTTTATTGTCTGCACATTCTGCATTTGCTGGCATTTTCTGTTTAAGCAAGGATATAAGATATTGCTAATACTTAAGCATATGAAATTGGCAATTTAAAGCTCTTACAGCCAAGGTAGCAGAGGCATAAATCTTTTTGCCCCATCTGTCTAGGGCCCTAGAATCCCTATCAGAGGGAATAGGTTTTTTTGCAGTAGAAGCCTTGACCCCTTTGGGACCCTGAGAGATGGTTTATGGGTCAGCTGCAGGGTTTTTATAGAGAAATTTATGTGAATCAGGAACCCTGTAGTATATGTCTGGCTTAACAGGGGCTGGTGGTAAAGAGTCTGGAGAAAAACTGGACTCTGTAAATGCATCATCTACAATGTCTAAAACAGGTGGGGTGGCAAGGGGCCTGTGCTGGGGCAATACAAGGAAATCTCTGAGCCTTTTCTTGGATTCTGAATAATCTTGGCTCTCCCAGTAGAAATGCTCCCTCATAGTATGCAGTGTTTCCCCAAAAGAATAATCCTCAGGAGGAGAGGCTCAAGGGATAGATTCTTCAGCATCAGAATCCTCATAGTGAGCAATAGAGTAATCCTGTTCAGAGGAGGAATCAGAGGAAATGGAAACCTGGTCTGAAGATTCATATTCTAACTCTTGCCTAGGCCTCTTTTCAGGAGGGAGATGGGAACCCCTGATCAAAGAAATAAGGTCTTTGGCCATTTTAAGCGTATGCTTTTTAGGCATGGAGGCCTGTCCAGGTGAATGCTGTAGTTGTTTCTTTGTCTTTAGAGCTGCTTTAGTCTTTGTCTTTGTAGCTGAAGTAGGTTTCACATATAACTGTGTAGGCCTGAAAATACCCTCAGAAGCCGATGCCTGCTCAGCGGCTCCGGACCAATCTGAGGGAATTGTTTCCGAATGTCCAGTACCTTGAGTTTCCACAGGCCCAGTCAGCTCCACGTGGGAGTTGGAAGCGGCCTGTGGCTCTGAGGTAGCGGACGTCAGGGGATGCGAAAGCGCCTCACTGAGAACCGGCAACAGGCCTAGAAGAAGCCTCATCGTCGGTTTTGGATTTCGGATGCCTGTCCTTTTCTTTTTCTTTTCATTTTTTGTAAATTCTGGTAGTCGGTTGATCCGACGGCATTATATAATTAAATCTTCTGCCAAAGTAATGAAATGCAAAATCGTACCGACGCTTAATAGTACGTTGGTTAAATCTAGCACAAAACCGACAACTAGCAACGTTATGGTCAGGGCCTAGGCAAGAAATACAGTAAGAATGAAAATCCTTATGAGGTATTTGCTTCCCACAAGAAATACAGTTATTAACTTTTTCTGACATCGGTCTGAAGCAAGAAAAAAGTTTCCCCAACGGGGTACTTAGCTTTAATAAAGACTTCGGATCTGAAACTTCAGGAGTCGGCCGACCGGCACTTGCGAACTGATTTTGCTTCGGACACCGCGCGGCAAAAAAGACTGAAGAAAATGGCGTCGGTTGCATCTTATATACCTGTGATGCACTGACGTCAGGGAGGAGGCAACAGCAACCGACGCCGGACCTACACTTTGGAACTCAGGCTGACTGCAGGTAGCTTGCCAGCAGGATAACCCAATTGTAATGACTGCAACAGTGAAACACGATGAACATCTGTTATTTGGTATTTTCACAATTCCATGGGTAAAGGGATAACATTTTACTTTTTCTCTACCTCAGCTGCAATTTAAGTTACACGTCTACATAAGTGGACTGGCTCTAGCACTAAGGCCTCAGGCAGTTCCACTGGTCATTAACAACGACGTGCTCAAAACTGTCCAGGATGCACTGAACAGTTTCATACCAAGCTAAACAGTTTAAGGCCTACCAAAAGCTTCCTCTAAAATATTCTTCAGTACAATACCAAAAGCTTTTGTGTTTTTTTTTTGTAAAAGCTTTTTGTCTTTGGCTACAGATAAACCTAGAAAATAAAATATGCATAAAAAAGACCAGGAAAGAACAATTGAAAAACATGCTCATTACTTTTTACATATCATTCTCTTTCAATAATTGTAGTGGAATCTTAATTGCTGCACAACTTTCCCACAGCTACACACTTCACACCCACATACTCTGCTCCATAAAGCTAATGACAAATCCACATCCTTGTAGAGCTATTTTTGGATAACTCAGTCCATTAAAATGCCAGTTAAAGGAAAAACTGCTTTAAGTTAAACATATGTTATTATCATCATATATACTGATGTTCAGAAGGTGTATGCCCTTTATCTTCCCCTCATCTGGAAAACTGTTGTATTTCTATACCATGAACTTGAAGATGGATGTGTCTTCGTAGTTGTGCTGCACAGCACTAACTGATTTACAGCAACACTAATAATTAAAGCATTTTAAATGTCTGGAAAATAAAAATGTTAACATATCTAATTTCCTTGTACATAATTTAATTCACAGGGGGAAAAGGAATGCTTTAGAGAATGCTTAAGTGAATTCTAAACAGATTGCACATGGTACTATATTACAGAGGTCCATATCCACTTTTTTAGTTAAAAATGGTGGACTGTCCCATTTGTGGGACTTGGAACTGTCTGCATGAGCAGCTGTATGGGAGTTCTGAATTCTGAAAAAAAAAATGTCTTACTTGGTTGGACTGTTTAAAAAACAGACCAGTCTTTTCATATACTCAATGATGGCAAATAAGGCAAGTAGTGGTTCTATAGGCACAGGCCATGCCATTTCTGACGAAGAAAAACTGTGCTTCAATGGGGGCTGCAACAGTGTCTTACTGACTTAGGCGGAGTGGTACCAGAGTCAGTCTAAATAAAAAGTGAAAGAAATCTTGCAGATGGGCTTTTCACTGCAAGTAAGGGAGATTTTTTTTTTTAATTAAATTGTACCCTGGTGAGCTGTGTGATATGATATCTTGCGCAATAGTGCCAGTGCAACTGCCACATAGTTTGCAGGACAGTATGCCTATTTTTCTTTTAAGTTGTTAATATTTTGTGTGTGTGTGTGTGCATATATGCATGAGACAGGTTTTAAAGGTTGCACAGTACATGTCTGACAGTGACAAGCTGAAATATACGGCCATTATTTATTTATACATCTGACTATTGTCAATAAGGTGCATAGGCACATGTGTGTGGGGGAAGAGGGGGTTGCAATTAATTGCACTATGTGTCTGACAACAACAAGCTGAAATTCAATGGTAATTTTTTTATTTATTCATTCATTCATCTATCTGACTACAACCAAATATTTGAGGTGTATGCCTGTTTGGTATCTACTTCTCTGAAGTACAGGCTAACACAGAAGGCCTCTGGCTGACGAAGTTTGCAGATGACTGCAAATTAGGAGCCATAGTCAAGTCCCCAAATGATGCGGACATCCTACAGAAGGGCTTCACTGAGACAGATGCCTGGTGTCAGAGCCATGGCCTCAAGCTCAATGCCAAAAAGTGCAGTGTCATCCCCTTTGGTAAAAACTCTGTACCCATGATCTACCACATAGGCAGGCAGCAATCTACTTAACACCAAATGCAGGATAAGAGACCTTGGGACCCAGGTGGACAGTAGTCTCTCCTTTGATAGTCACATCGCCACAGTAGCCAGGAAGTCCTTCTATGTGGTACACCTCATCATAAAAGGGTTCTCATCCAGGAAAAAAGAGGTCATTGTTCCCCTCTACACATCACTCATTAAACCCATTATAGAGTACAACGCCCCTTTTGGAATATACCTCACAAGACATCTGCAGCAGCTGGAAATGCCACAGAAGTACCTCACAAAGAGGATTACTGGCCTCAAACAAATGCCCTACACTGACCGCCTCAAAAAACTCCAGCTTTACTCCATAGCTTATCGCCTACTCCAAGGTGATCTCTGCCTAACAGATAAAGCTATGTCAAACCCAGAGCTGTTGGACATGCTACACCTAAAGAAATCCCAATCCCTCCAAGCTACACACTCTAGGGACCTAAACCTTGTCACCACAATAAACAGGACACGCTGGAGGGATAGATTCCTGTCCCAGAGACTTTCTATACTCTGGAACAAGCTACCCATCTATGTCAAGCAAAGTACTTCATTAGCACTCTTCAAGAAAAATCTTGATGACTGGATGGGAAATAGGAAATACACCCCAGGGATCACTTCTGTGTCTCTGCTGGACAGTGGCACAGGAAAATAACTTTCTTGGGTGGCGTAAGCTATGGTACCTTCCTGGCTAGGCTTACGTAGGCTCTTGGGCCGATAGCCTAGTACCTACCTATGAACCTATGAACATATGAATAAAGTGCCTGTAACTTATGTGTGTGTGTGTGTGTGTGTGTGTGTGTGTGTGTGTGTGTGTGTGTGTGTGTGTGTGTGTGTGTGGGCTGCAATGGAATGCAATTCATGTGTCTGGCAGCAACAAACTGATATACATCGCTTACACATTTATTCATTAATTTGATCATAATAAGATTAGATATCTGAAGTGTAGAGTCAAGCTATTTGCAATTATTAGGGGCACACGTGTGGGTTTAAGTGGAGGGGACTGCAATGAGTAGTACTGTATGTGTGGCACAGCAACAAGATGAAATACATTACTGTGGCAGTAATTTATGTAATAATTTATTCGCTAGCAATCAGACATTTGAGGTGTACACACTGAATAAATTAGATACAACTGGTTGGTACAGATGCAGTGCATGTATGGCACTGACTGACCTCTGCTGCTGTTTGATTACAGTTACTGCCCGGGCCTGTCAAGACTAGTGTGCGTGTCTGAGTGAATCATAATGAAGTGCATTAGTGTGGTCATTGTTTTTTATTTTCTCACAGGCAGACATCCAAGTTGTACACAGTCATTAAAGTGACTATAACAACCTCATATGTCTGAAATAAACCCTCTTTCTCAAAGTAGCACTGGAATAAATTCTGAAGAGGGATACTACTGCTGGAAGACTATTTAGCATATGCAATAGTGTAAGACCAGTTATGTATGTACATATTTAACCACATCCAAAGTTGAACATATTGTCATATACCCCCCTTTCTATTTAGCACCCTATTCAGCTGCTTCCTGCAGCCACCATCTTGTGTTTTCTGGCAGCAGCCCTCTCTATGCATACAACTAGCATCATGGCAGCTGCACAACTACAACGTTTCAAAAAGTAATGATGTGGCTGCAGTATCATAACACTATTTTAGTTATCTAATGTACAGTAAGGCCACATAACAAGTGCACAAGGAAAGCACTTAATATACTGGCTAGTCTACAAGGTGCTTCTCACCTTGTTTATAGCTCCTTTATTTTTTCAGGTTACTACACATATCCATGTCTGCTTGCACCGACAAAATCCACATGAGGGCAAGTGTTGCTTTTGTCGTTTTCAAAAACATATACTACCACTTTGGGGCAGTTCACAAATAAACACATACAATGACACTAGAGGCACTGTACTTTTCTTTACTTTGCAGGTAGGTGACTTCAATCATTGTGCCCCTTTTCAGTCATGACCTAGTTACAAAAGCTAAAATATATAACAGGAGAATACAATAAAATACTAAGATACAAATATAAGTATACAGTAATGTATCAACAGCAATATAAGGCAGCAATGTAAAAAACATTTTCCAGGCAGAAACCTAATACTGCACAAAAGAAGTATGCTTCCTGGAAAAGTAGTCCTGAAGGGAGAAAATCAAAACAATCAGAAGAGTTAGATTATGTTTCAAAACCCATGCTTTCACATTCATACTGCTGCTGTAAGCATGCCTTAAGGTTACTGATAAAGGAGGTAAGAGAGGGAGTTCCTACTAATTGTACTAAGACATCAGAAAGTTTGGTCACACAGATGAGGGAGTAATTTGAGATGACCATGGGCAGATAGGAGGACTCAGGAAATCTGAGACTCCTGGCATGTAGTTTGGCACAGATTAGTCTCTGCAGGTTTTACACAGAAGTCCAAAAAAGGACCTTGTAAAGAAGTGTGTTTATGAGGAGTGGTATTTTGAGGAGATTGGAAGCTAGGCGGCTTGCTTTACTGGTAAGCAGTGGTGAGGCCTGATGCCAGCTCCTACCACAAAACAGCAAATTTGACTCTGCACTGTTTGAAACTTATTTAGGTTCCTATGAGAGGTCGTAATAATTAACGATGAGCAGATAATATTCCCCTACGAACAAAAGGACCCTTGCCAAATATGTCTGCCTTATTCTGTTAACAGATTAATGCTTGGCATTTGTAGAGCATAGAGGTAAGTATACTGTTTACATTAATGATGTGAGTAGTTAGATGACAGGACTAGCCAGATCCTGAGATATTTTAGGGAATCTTGATATTTTCAAAGGCTCACCATCATCACCTCTTTAAACAAGGACTAGAAAAGAAACAAACCACAGTGACATTTTTCATGATTTTCCCACAGAATACATATATATATATATATATATATATATATATATATATCACTTCTGGTTTACAGAAGTGCACTAATATACTAACTAGTAATTTTGTTTAAAAATAACTTATCTCAGAAAGCTGTCCCCTTCTTTTCTCTCTCATCCTCTCATTTCACCTTGTGCCTGTACTTATATTCTTTCACCACTGGCCTGTGTTTATGTCATGACTATTTTACTTGCTATGAAATTATTACAACAGTCAAGGCAAGAGAAAGGTTGTGCAAGTTAATCTTTGCACAAAGCCTAGGCAGCATTTAGGCTGTTCATCTTCTAATTTTGTCAGATCATCTTTCTCCCTAGTCTTTCACTGCATAGCCTAAAAGCTCTTCCTTCTACACTTCTAATCCTACAATCTAGGTGGCATGTATGCCATTTCCTTCTCTTATTAGATCTTTTTTTTTTTAAGAAGCAGTTAAACTTTGCACTTTAACCTATGCACACAGCCTAAGTGGCAGCTAGGTTGATATTCTCCATCTCTTATCATATCCATTTACATTATTGTCCTTGTATAAACTGGCTGCAGTTTATTTTGATTCCCCCTATTTCATCCACCGTACTACTGCTCCAACAGTCTAGGTGGCAGATAGCCTACATGGCAAGTAGGATGTGCTACTTACCCTAGGCACACAGCCTTGGCAGCAGGCAGGATGTGGTCCTTCTCTCATCTGGCCACTTTATCTCATAGCCTAGACTGTATAAATAGAATGCACTTTCAGTTTATTTCCTGACACAGCCATTGTACATAAGTATAAAATCTTTTTTTCTGCCTGGAGCTTCTACTTTTTAATTGAGTGGAATGCACTGGATTTACAGTGCTGTCAAAATTTTGGCTGTGGCAATTCTTTTAGCCACCTTTTCACCTCCTCTTACTAGGAAGAAAAAGACATGGCTACATTACTTATTATTATAGACTCTTACCAGCCATTGCTCTCCATTGTACCACCTTTCTCGGCCTCCAGGTGTCCTGCTGCATTATCTATTACACAGTTGACATTTCCCCATCCACACTCTTCTGCTGCCTTTACACGTTATAACCGACTATCTTGCAGACTCTTAATATCAATTGTTATCTCTCTCACTTTCCTTAGCATGCTGTCTTACTATTCTGTCTGCCAGTTTAACCTTCAGTTTGTTCCCTACAGATACTTTGCCTCTATTTCATCCATGTCAGAAACCCTCCAGCATTACTCAGCCTCGCTACTGGCTAATAAGAACACTCA
This sequence comes from Protopterus annectens, assembly GCF_019279795.1. Taxonomy (NCBI): domain Eukaryota; kingdom Metazoa; phylum Chordata; order Ceratodontiformes; family Protopteridae; genus Protopterus; species Protopterus annectens. The sequence continues at coordinate 7,920,986 of NC_056748.1, forward strand.
ACTACTGACTGACACCAGCAACCAACTCACTTATGCTATTAGGAAACAATTTCTATTGCAATCCATACTCCAACAGAGGTCACTAATCCCCATCCCAAAAATTAAAGATCTTCTCTCAAAACTCCACTATCTCCTACTCAAATTTACATGTTCAGGAGATACTCACTCAAACCCAGGGTCCCCCTTAATTCAGCCCTATATTATATAATCCAATCACCTATAATATCAGAAACAAAGACCTTAAAATTGCTTACCTTAATGCAAGCAGTCTTAATAATCAATGGACCAGTCTTGAACCATGGCTAGTAACAGAAAATCCCCATACTTTTGCTATATCAGAAACATGGATGAAGGATGATTGTTAGCCCTCAACTTTTATACAGAATATATAACAAAATACCAGGCCTTAGATCTGGTGGCAGTGCTTCAATCCTAATCAAAAGGAATATTTCAATTACATCTGTGCATTGAACTAATTCTCATCCTCTTTTCTTGCATTAGCAATGCGAGTACAGAAGGTAAGTGACAGGTCCAATTGGGTAATACAAGCTCCTACTTGAGACAATACAATAACTGGCTCTAACTCCACATCTGACCTAATAACAACCAACATACAAAAAAGGTATCTTCATACTATAATACTCCCCATTGTTCTGAGTTAATGCTCACACATTAAATCCATTTGGTCATTTATTACATACAAACTCAAATAATAATTGAAGGAAGATATTTCCATAATGATAAGCTAACAAATTTCAACACCCAACCAGTGTTGCTAGATTTGTAAATGGACTGGTATGGACAAAAAAAATGTATTTCACGTTAAGTAACGACAACAGCCCGCTGTTTCTCATTGAACAGAAGTGGCTCCGCTTTGTGATTTACGATTGGCCCATATGCCGGCATTATGAGCCAATCAAAAATCACAAAACGGAGCCTGTTTTGCCAGGATTTTAACAGGTAGTGCGGGACTTGGGATTGGGCTGCTGATCTCGGGACAATCCCGCTCAAATAGGGACATCTGGCAACCTTGCACCCAACTCAAGTACTATAGATTGGACTCTCCTGTACGCCTTGTCTGAACCCACCTCTGCTTTAGAATTTTAACATAAAACTGACCACAACATAGGATAAAATGTACCCCCTTACAAAAAGGGGGCTTAGATTATAATATTACCTACAGCTTTTAGTGGATGTTAAAAACAAATTAAAACTAGAGATTCAGCCTGGAAGAATTGGAAAAGGAACTCCAATAATACAGTGCTATACTAAATTTTCTGGGTTTAAGGAAAGAAGCAAGAAATGTAACAAATACTACAAAAGCTCTTTTCCTTAGACAGAAACAGGAAGCAAAATGGTCTAGACCCAATTAGTGTTGGTAAGAAATAAAATGCTTCACATGGACATCAAATAACTCTTCAGCTATCAAGGATGAAGTTTTAACATTGAATCACTCCACCTTTGCTAATGATTATGCCAACATTTTGCAGTGCACCACAGCTGGCATAACTAAAGCCTTTCCAACAATTTACTCTCCTACCAATAAAGAACAATAACCTTCATCCCTTGATCTATATACCCTATAGCCTCTTATGCAGTAACCTTTCACTTCTATAAACACACCAAGTCCCCACTTCTCTAAATCCATCGATCTTCACATCACCTTCCCAAGGCTTGCAGCTGAAAAAAAAATCACTAAACCCCTTACTCATATCTTTAACCTCTCTCTCACCTCAGGCACTGTCTCACCAGCATCCAAGCATGAAGTTATAATCCCACTAAGTAAAGTCACTTCTCCAAATGGGTTGAAGAATTACAGACCTATTTCTACCCTGCGCCCTTTTACCAAATATTTGAAAAACTGAAATACAAGCAACTACCTAAGCACATTAACAGCTGTGGCCCGTTATGTGTTGACAGCATGGCTTCTGCAATGCCTTCAATATTTTTACTGCCCTGGTAGTGGCCACTGATACCATTTACTGCAACCTAAATGAGGGACTTATTAATGCAGGTATCTTTGTCAACATGACAGGGTTTTTTGAAACAATCAACCATACCCTTCTTCTCAAACTCAAAAGACTCAAACTTGGAGATAGCAGCTTTCTAAAAGATAGACCCTTCCAAGTCCATTGCAATGCCTCATCCTCTACTGCTGGCAAACTTAATACTGGTCTGTGCTAGATTCCCTTCTCTTTTCTCTCTCTTTGTTAGTGATCTCCCCCTAGAATTACCAAATTTTAAATTAATAATGTATGCAGATGATATGCTGCTCCTGCAATCTATACTAGCCACTCTGACCTGCAAACCGATTTACAGGACAATTTCACTCGGTTGCACACATGGTCCACTATGAACAAACTACCAATTAACAAGAAAAACATCATGGTCTTTGCCATAGCCATGAAATTACCCACCATTACTCCTGTTCTTTTAACTGATCCTAATGGGAACAGAATACCTAAAGTCATTGAATAGAGGTATCTAGGCCTAATTACTTGACCCTAACCTTTCCTTTACCACACACAGATTTTGTAACTAATAAAGTCCTTGATCAATTATCCTCCCTTTAACTTCTGTTTGCATATACATTATGTTTTAATTAAGATTCAAATGTTTTTAAACACAAATTCTGCTGGATTTTGGGTTTATAAATGGAAATAAATTTTGCTGAAAAGGTAGACCAAATTAAGCAGTGGTCACTGAAATTGGGGCAGTCTACATAAAGGAAGTGACTCAAAGTCAAATTGCAACACAGTCTGACTTTGGTACAAGTAGGCTGTACGTGGACAAGACAGTGTAGGAAATTAAATCACCCGGTATTAACCAGGGTTCTGAAGAAGTCTCTGAATGATCAGAGACGAAAGTGCTAAACTTGTGATATAATAAACTGTGTTTTTAACAAAGAACATTTTTTCTCCTTGTGCCTTTTTCTACATTATAATTCTAAGACTGTTCAAAGGTTCAAATTACCTTGGAAGCTTAATTTGTCATGCCAGCTGCAACAAACAAAAGTGCGATATTCAACAAATACTCATGTATATGCCATTAACAAAAAACTGTTTAAAATCAGGAATGCTGCCTTGTATCCTGACCAAATGTGCCCCATTTGAAGAAATATCACTAATTTATGTCACTTCATTTAGTGTCATAACACAGTAAATTTGATCAAAAAGGTCCTTCTTCATTCACAGTTTTGGACAGTCAACAATACCAGGAACATTACACCATCATTAGTAGTGGGTCTGGAACTCTGCAAAAGTCATTTATTTCTGGATGTCCAGCGGGGAGGATATATGAGTGAGAATGCCACCACTCAAAAGATAAGATGCACAATTTGCTTGGGAAATGGCAGTTAAATGTCAGCTTAGTAATATGAACATAGCAAAGAGAAGGCTAGATGTTACAAGGGTGTGCAAAACAAAATCAGTGTTACTAAAGCTATGAATACAGCTGTTACAACAGACTGAAAAAATACACAGGCATGCTTACAGCAGAATCTCAAAATTGTTTTACTGGTGCTGAAAATACTAGATATAAAAGTTTAAGCAAACTGGAGAATGGCCTCAGCACAATGACAAGACTAAATATCAAAGAGACAGTAGTCAGGAAAAGATCAACTGAAGTGCAATAACAGCGAAATTTTTAAATATGGAGTGGCTATAGGAGAATAAGAAAGCAATGGGGCTATAACAAGACACAACACTGTCTTTTGTACTTGGGGAACTATGAAACAAAGAAGGTAATAAATGTAATAATGTATAAAAAAAAACTCACATTATCTCAACCAAGTCTGAAAAAAGGCAAGCTCAAAGACCTCAAGAAACGAGAAAAAAAAAGAACAGAGATCAACAGTGCACATTCTGTATAATTTAAATAGGACTTATTAATAGTCCCAAAGAAAAAGCAGTAACTTTAAAAACAAAAGCTGGACTGGATGTCCTCCTAAAAAACAATTTTGGTAGTTTAAATTGGACCTCACCTTAAAGATTTATTTTTCGTTCTACTACATTAAATACTTATGAGGTACAGTAAGCAAAAAAGCTGTGATCAGCACTCTGGTCCATTATTAGGTATATTTTGGCTATACCTAATAAAATAAAGAGAGAACAAATATGAAAACTGTTCTACTCAAAATATACATTTTCAAAACATAATAAAAAATCTCCAGGGTCTCAACAGGCCTGAAGACAGTCCTCAAGTTAAACCACTCAAAACTAGACTGTAGATCTCCTGGCCAATACACCATGGCAAGCAAGCCTGTGACCCAATCCATAATACCTCTGGGGATGGAGGACAAAGCATGCACTTTGTGGTTCCATCTTATTGCCTTGTACTAGAATTATTACCAAGGCAAAAAGATGTAGTCAAAAATGGCTAGCATTCCCCTTGAAAAACAATATGGATTAGTGCACAGGATTTTTGTTGTGCAGCACAACTGTGCAAAATGGATTTTTACACATGGTTTCTCTTAAAACTCTACTCAATGCTACTGGGACCCCTAGACAGAAATAATGTTTAACATTTTGAAAAAAAACGAAGGCCAAAATATCTGGAATGTAAATGAAAACAATGTGCATTCAGAATAACAAACACACATGAATGCATCATGAAAAACTGAGAATAGAAAATACACTGTCCATCTATTTATACACATTCATACAGAAATATTATGCACACAAACTCATTTAGACAGGCACAAATAGTATGCACACTTAAAATCATTTAGATAGCCACAAACACACACACACACACACACACACACACACACACACACACAGTATTTGTACACATTGCAGCATGCACACACATGCATTTTATGCCACTGTTCACAATGTGTACATTGTACAGCAATAGTAGAATCTGTTAGAATGCGAGTCATCAAATCACATTTTACTAGTGTTCACTAAAAACAATTCTGTAATATGGAAATTCCTCTGCAAACTAAATGTTTTGTGTGGAGGACAGAGTCCTCCCCACAACTGTCATGTGGGAAATTGTAACCGCCTGAACCCTCAAACGTACACACAAAGAAATGCAAGTTTGGTGTACTTTTGAAAAAAGGCCAAATCCCTGCTGCAATGGTTCTGAAGTGCAAAGAAGTGCACTGTAGCCAAATGATTAATTACTAAACTTTTCATTGAGACACAGTATTTCTAACCCACATATACAACTTGCTGTATTTAACCTGGTTCAGGAATTGATTTTGCAAGGGTCAATCAGTGCAGTGACAGTTTTAACACCTCTGCAGTAGTGTGGGGGGAGGGGACTGTAAATTCCTCTTGAACTACAAAAGACAACACTGAACAAAGGCCTGCAATTTAGCTACTTTTCTGGCTGTAGCTGGATAACTTCTAAGTATAGTGTAAAACAAGGTCTGAGCCAAACATAAACAAGAGTGATTAGAGACAGAAAAGCAGCAGTTCTTTTACAGAAGGTAAAGAAGATAACAGTGACTCACACAAAGCCCATTATATGTCAATGGCATGGGAATTCAGTTACTTCCTTATGTCTGGCTTGAGTCATACAAAGCATTACGGGATAGAGAAAGGGTTGAGGGAGAAGAAGATCACACTGACACATCAAGCCCCATTGGTAGCCATGTTATGGAAAACAGGCTAAAATTACAAATCAAGCACTTAGAATGATTTTGAAGTGTTAACATGGGTCAGGAAAGAAAGGCAGAGTTGAAAAGATGGATTTTTTAGATCTAGGGTAGAGTTTTCCTTTAAGTGAAATTTCACTGAACTGAGTGAACTGCAGCTTTAAGAAAAACTGCCTTGGGACTCAAAAATGTGTTATTTTCCACTGCATCTTTGGTTTCTGAACTATTTTAATTCATCAAAATCACTCTACATGCTTCTTATAAAATTTTAATACACCCCAAAAATGACAATCATGTGGCCTGCCAAGTTAACATGATCTTATTTTAATGCCTTCATGTCTCCTTCTCAGAATCCGCTTCAAGTCCCCTTTATGAGTTATGCTAGACACAAGTAAGTGGTATTATCTTTCCATCCCATTGACATACAATGGCAGTATGATAAGTCACAGGTATCATTCACACCCCTTCTACAGCAAAGAGTGCTTCGATTTGTTATTGAAAGACCATCATATACAGTTCTCTCAGATTTTGTTTTAAGTTGGTTCCAGCAGTTACACAGCTACACCAAAAGAAAGCAGTTAAACTCCAGGCTTTTGTAATGATTGTCAAACTGTAGACCTACAAGCACTATCAGACCCTCTCCTTCCTGAGGTGTCAAATCTACCAGTTCTGCCTAGGAGCTATTAAGCAAAACTTTGAAGTACCTCTGCTACTTGCAGGAGGAAGATACGTTTTTTTTATCCTGAATGTTAAAAGAAATGTGCTTGCAATTTTGCTCAAAAGTATTCTGCATGCACAGAACAAAAAAGGTGCAACCATCTTTTCTTGAATTTGTGTTTTTATGTACTTGTTTTATTTTAAGCTGAACTACAAATGCATTCTTATTACATTTTCCCACTTCTGTTGAATTGCTACCGCTCCAAATCTTCACAAATGAAAACCATAATCATGGAGCATGACAAATGACTTGTTCTTTGTGCTGTGTGTGAAGTAGTTAACTCATCCAATTTTGCAAACCCCAGAGGTCTAAAACAGTAAGCTGTTGCAGTTACATAAAGGAAAACCTCTTAAAAGTGGACCACTATACAAAAATATGGTTAACTACAAAGGTATCACCTTTTTAAATGCCCAAAGTGGGATATTCTTATTGAAACTTGAGATTCTACAGGACAAACCATGCCATTCACAGTGTGGGTTCTGTCCGTGAGCCAGATGGCAACCCTTCTTGTGACATAGGGATTTATACCTAGTTTAATGAGCTTATCTATAACTCCAGAGTAGGGGATGGTGTTGAAAGCCTTGGCAGGATCTAGATAAGCTATGTGAACCACCTTACCCTCATCTATGGCTTTGGTGACTGCTTCAAACAAGTCAGTCAGGTTTAGGAGACATTATCTGCCTTTTACAAATCGGAACTGGGTAGGGTCCAGAGTTTGGAGATTACCAATGTCTTTGTTTATGAGTTCCATGATGATATGTTCCATGGCCTTGCAGACCAGGCTCGTCAGGCTAATGGGGCGGTATTTCCCGGAGTCCGTCGTGCCTCCCCCTTTGTGGAGTGGGATAGCCATCGCGGTGCACCATTCAGTGGGCACAAAGCCTTAGGTGAGGCTATGACTGAACATGGTACTTAGGGAGGGTGCCAGTTCATTCTGTAGTTCATGTAGAACGCAGCCTGAGATATTGTCAGGTCCCATGGATGCTGTGTTCTTGGCTTTGGAGAGTGTGTTTTTTACCTGTGCAGCTGTGATTACAGGAACTTTGCATTCTTCCGGTATAGAGATGGGCCCTCTAGGGGGTGAGAGGGGGGTAAAGTTATCACTGAACCTATCTGCCAGGATGCTGGCAATATCAGTTGGTTCTGTATATTTTGTGCCACTGTGCTGTAACTCGGAGCAGATCTGGGTGTTGCCATTGAGATTCTTGACACAGCTATAGAATGCTTTGTGGTTGTCTTTAGAGTCAGTGGCAATTTTGTTTTCGTAACTAGCTTTGGAGGATTTTATGAGGGATTTCAGCTTCTTACGGAGGTTGACCAGGGCGTTCCTCCAGTCATAGGATTTTACTCTTTTTTGCAACAGTTTCTTTCTTCTGTTGTAGAGTTTGTTTATGGCAGAGGACCACCAGATTGGCTTCCTTTTTTTGGAGGATAGCATCTTGGTTCTATTAGGGATAGCATAATCCATGCATTCGTGTAAGTGCTTATAAAGTGCATTTGTGTAGGATTCAGCAGTCGTAACTCTATTGTCCGTCTGCATGGGTGTCATGAAGTTTGCCACTTCTGTCTTAAGAAGTGTGAATTTGGCTTTGGAGAAGTTTTTTTATGGTGGTTTCCCTAATTAGGGGTGGGGGCGGGATGTGGATGTCTAGGGTGATTAGCTTGTGGTCGGATCTGACCAACGAGAAACTGACCTCTGGTGTGGAACACCGGTTGCCCATGTTGTTAATGACCAGGTCTAGGATATTACTGCCCCTGGTGGGGGTGTGAATAATTTGATCCAAGGCGTTGGAATTTATGAATTCCAGAAAACATTGAGCAAAAGAGTTGGTACATGAGTAGTTTTCCCAGTTAATGGTGGGGTAGTTGAAATCGCCCATTAATAGGGTGTTAGGTTGTATCCTAATACTTTCCAGTGTATCAAGAAATGAGGAGTGGTAATCCTGGATGGTGGGGGGTCTGTAGCAAGCAACAATTTGGACTGCGGTCTTGCCCAGAGTTCATTGCACTTGGACAATCTCGGATGCATTATGCTGTTCAACTAGCCTGGAGGTGTAGATATCCTTAATGAATATGGACACGCCTCCACCTTTAGTGCTTCGTTCTGGGTTAGGTGGGCAAAAGGTGTGGTATGAATTATAGCCTGGTAATGCAGGGGTGCTCTCTGGAGCTTTGAACCAGGTCTCTGTCACTGCACAGATGTCAATGTTCTCCATTTTATGAAGTGCCTCGAGTGAGTGTATTTTGAGGTTTACACTTCTAGCATTGAGTAGCATTACCCTCAGATTTTGCTTGCTTGTACCTGTTACAATGGTGAATTTGTCATTTGAACCTTGCCTAAAAAAAGGCACTACAGGGGTGGCAAGAGCATTAACCAGTATCCGGAATCCCAAGGGCGACAGGTGCAAGCCATCTCTGGCAAAGCATCGTGGTCTGTCGATCATGTCGTCCCAGGCAGACAAATATTGGATCCTCTTAGAATGACACCAGAAGCTTAGCCGATTGTTGAAATCAATCATTTTGTCCTTGTACTGTGGCATCATTCTGGGTGATAGCAGGATGCTACTCAGGTCCAGGGTCTTACCTGCCTGGGCTACAAGATCGGAGAGCTCCTCCATGTCTCTTTTCATGTAGTCCAGGGAGATATGTCTCGGGTCATTCAAACCAACATGGACAATGACAGTATTATATTTATACTTGTTGTGGAGTGACCTGAGTGCTTGCGTTATGTGGCGGATCTTGGCACCTGACAGGCAGCTGACACTAACTTTCTCCTTGTTTAGCCTGGTGAGTGGAACATCAGTGTGCCTGACTATAGAGTCACCTATGACTAGAGTGTTGGGTACGTTGTTATGCCTTATGGGCTGTGGTTGAGTGGCACACTGAGTTTGTGGGCTAGGTGTCATTTGGGTTGTGTTGGGGGGTGGAGTTTGCTTACGTTTCTGCTTTGGAGGTCCCTGATGCTTGGGCAGGTTTTTATCGAGAGCCTCAACGAATGTAAGTGTGTGTTTTGTGTTTCTAAGTGTGTGTTTTGGTGGTGTAGGTTTTGAGGGACTATGGGATGAGTGTAGTGTGGTGCAAGTGTTTACCTTCTCCTCTTGACTGTCTAATCCAGTCTTGGGTGAAGAGAGTTTTGCTTCTAGTTTGGCAATATAAGTGCATCTCTCACAAGTTGTAGTGTTGGGTGGTAGGAGGAGAGGGTTGTCTGTGTACATGAGGCAATTGCTGCATTGCCCCAAGATGCCCAGATTCATCAGGTAGACATGAGTTGTTGCTTTATCCTTAGAATTCTGTGCTCTGGAATAGCAGCTGTGAAGTGTTTTGTGTCCAAGATAACCGGTATGAATTCTGTCGACTGAGATGGGGTGAGATTGGATTTTTGCCAGTTTATGGTTATGACTAGCCTTTGAGCAACGAGGAGAGAGTATGTCAGGGCTTTCTCCAGTACATGTCTGGTGGGGGCGGAAATGAGCCAGTCGTCTAGGTATGGAAACACCTGGAATCCCTGAAGTCGCAAGTGAGCTATGACAACTGCCATGCACTTTGTGAACACTTTGGGGGCTGTAGAGAGTCTGAAAGGCAATACTCTGAACTGTTAGTGACTGGCTCCCGCACGGAAGCGCAGAAATCTTCTTGATGGCCTGTCCACCTTTATGTGGTAGTACGCATCTTGAAGATCTATAGAGCACATCCAATCATCTTTTTCCAACAGCAGGAGGATAGACTGTATTGTGACCATCCGGAATTTTTGTATTCTCACACACTTGTTCAATACACTGAGATCCAAAATTGGTCTCCAGTCCCCAGTTTTCTTTAACACCAAAAATAGTCTTGAGTAGAATTCAGATCATATCTGGTCTGGAGGAACTACTTGGATGACTCTTTTTCTTAGCAGCTTTTCTATCTCTAGTAATGCTTCTTCCCTTTGACTGGGTGGAACGTCAGGAAGATTTTTTGAAGGGACGGAACAGAGATCGAAGGGGATATGATAACCTCTGGTTATAATCCTTTGTACCCAAGAATCGGTGGTGATGGTTAGCCAGGCAGAAGGGTACAAGGAGAAACGTCCCCCAACTACCTCCAGAGGAAAGGAGTTGGGCCGCTCTTCAGGAGCACTGGTAGGATTGGCCAGGGAAAGAATCCCTGGAACCCTGGTTATGCAGACCCCCTCTGCCCCGAAACAGGCATCTTCCCTGTGAGTTTCCCCCTCTGCCTCTGGAGGAGAACTCAGCCTGTGTGTCACGGAAAGGACCCTGAGATTTCTTGAACCATATCTTCCCACTCTTTTGGTTTCGGGAGAAAGCACGTTGAGGGGAGGAATAACAGACACAGTACAGTTTTGTACCTACCATAAATATAGATGTTCGAATGCTCATACAGCTGCAGTCATAACAGATGGGTTATCCTGCCGTCAGGCGGGTCCTCGGTCGGCCGAATTCCAAAGTCTAGGTCCGGCGTGGGTTGTCGTTGCTTCTTCCCTGACGTCAGTGCGGCAGGGGTATAAAAGAGCCAGCCGACACCATCTTCTTCAGTTTTTCTTGCCCCAGATGTCAGGTGCCCCCAGAAGGAAGGCAAAACATAAACTGATGTAGTCATGCAATATAGAATAAACAAAAAACAGTAGTTTGCAAGCAAATACACCATAAAAAACACCCCCAAATAGGTTGTATGAGAAGGTGTTTGCCATAAGGCCTGTCCTAAGAGGGGATGGAGGGAGGGAAACCTGGACTGCAGCTGTATGAGCACTCGAACATCTACATTTATGGTAGGTACAAAACTGTACTATGTTCATCGTGCATACAGCTGCAGTCATAACAGATGGGTAGAATCCCAAAACTAAGTAGGGGTGGCAGGCACTAAGTGGAACTAGGAGGAGCAAGGATGCCCTGCAAGATAGCTGTGGCAAATCCCGCTCTTGATTTTGAGTAAAGTGGAAGGTGATAGTGTTTGGAGAAAGTGTGCACTGAACTCCAAGTGGCTGCTTCCAAAATGTTCATAGGTTCATAGGTTCATACTAGGCTATCTGCCCGAGGGCATTTACAAGCCTAGCCCATCGTTTTGTGGCTTACGCCACCCCTTTAGTATGGGGAACTATACCCATTATTTTGCTGTGCCTCTGTCGAGCAGTGACACTGAGGTAATCCCTGGGGTATATCTGCGATCTCCCATCCATTGGTCAAGATTTCTCTTGAACAAGGCCAGCGAGGTGCTCTGCCTCACATGTACCGGGATTTTGTTCCACAGCATAGGGAGTCTTTGGGTGATGAATCTATCCCTCCAGCACGTCCTATTAATAGCCGTGTCAAGGTTTAAGTCTCCCGCCCTTGTGGCTCTGATGGAGCTAGATTTTTTGAGGTGAAGCATATTCATCAAATCTGGGTTTGACATGGCCTTGTATGTTAGGCAAAGGTCACCTCTGAGCAAGCGGTAAGCGACTGAATAGAGCTGGAGTTCTTTCAGTCGGGCAGCATAGGACAGATTTTTGAGACCCTTTATCCTTTTGGTGAGGAACTTTTGTGGCCTCTCCAGCTGCTGCAAGTGTCGGGTCAGATACATTCCGAATGGGGCATTGTACTCAATCATTGGTCTGATGAGTGATGAGTAAAGGGAGACTATGACCTCCCTTGATCTAGATGAGAATCCCTTCATGATAAGGTGGGCAATGTAGAAGGTCTTCCTAACTACTTTAGCTACATGGGTGTCGAATGACAGACTACTATCAACCTGGGTCCCCAGGTCCCTGATAACTTCTTCTGTGCTCAGTGGATTGCCACCTATTTGGTAGCTAGGGGTAACCTTGTTTTTCCCGAAGGGTATGAGTATGCATTTTTTGGCATTTAACTTTAGGCCATGGCTCTGGCACCAGTTATCCGCTTGTGTGAGACTCTTCTGAAGGATATCTGTGTCAGATGTGTTTACTACTATGGCCAGTTTGCAGTCATCTGCAAACTTTGTCAGCCATAACCCTCCTGTGTTTGCTTGTACTTCAGAAAAGTAGATGCCAAACAAGAGTGGGCCCAGGACTGAGCCCTGTGGGACACCACTTGTGACAGGCTTTGAGTCTGACATGGCGCCAGCAACTCTGACCCTGTGGGTTCTGTCACTCAGCCAGTTTGCAACCCATCTTGTGATGTATGGGTTGACATTTAAGCTGATGAGTTTTTCAATGATACCCGAGGGGGGTATTGTATCGAAGGCCTTAGCCAGATCGAGGTAGGCTGTATGGACTGCCTTTCCCTCATCAATGGCTTTGGTGACTGTTTCGAAAAAGTCAACCAAGTTTAAAAGGCATGATCTGCCTTTGACAAAGCCAAACTGGGTTGGATCCAAAGTCTGCAAATTCCCTATGTCTTTATTTATGAGGTCCATTATGATCCTCTCCATGGCTTTGCAGATAAGGCTTGTCAAGCTAATGGGCCTTGGTAGGAACCCCCCTGAGGAAAGCTGCAGAGGTAGCTGTGGCCCTTGTGGAGTGGGACCTGATGCTTGAAGGCACAGCTTTTCCATGAAATGAGTAACAAAAGCGTATGCAGTTGGCTATCCATTTTGAGATTGTCTGTTTGGAGATAGCCTTTCCTTAAGCACCTGTAGCATAGGACACAAAGAGTTGCTCGTATTTCCTGAATGGCTTTGTCCTGTCCAAATAATAACGTAGTTGTCTGTGAATGTCCAAGGAATGCAGTAGTCTTTCCCCTTTGTTTTGTGGGTTAGGGTAAAAGGTAGGTAAGTGGATAGTTTGATTCAAGGCTACACCGGATACTACCTTTGGCATAAAGGTAGGGTTGGTTCGTAAGGAAACTCTGTCCTGATGGAAAATGATGAAAGGTTGCACAGCCATGAGGGCCTGTAGTTCAGAAACCCTGCGTGCTGAGGTGATAGCCAGAAGGAAGGCTGTTTTCCATGACAAATATTGTAGTTCTGTTGAAGCAGCTGGCTCAAATGGAGGAAGAGTCAGTTTTTCCAATATGAAGTTGAGGTCCCAAGCAGGGACTGGTGGTTTCCCTGGGGGTTTTATATTCTTAACCCCTCTGAGGAACTGTCTTAAGAGAGGATGAGAGAATAAAGGAGGATCCGTGTTGTATTGTGCAGAAATGGCTGAAGCATGGATTTTGATGGAGGAGAAGGAAAAAGTGTACTGTTTAACATCTCAGCTAGGTACTGTAATATTTGAGGTATATTTATTACCCAAGGATTCTGGCCCTTTTTCTGATTCCAGGCACAAAACTGCTTCCATTTGGCGGAGTAGGCTTTTCTAGTAGAAGGTCTTCTGGCCTCCAAGATGACATCCTGCACCTCCTTGGAGAGGAGGGTCTGTTGTGAAATCAAGGGATTCTCCATGCGGCTAGATTTAGGGTTTTGAGCTGACTGTGAAGAGTTTTGAAGTTGTGCTGGGACAACAGAAGAGGCACTAGAGGTAGGATCCATGGTGGGGAATGCGTCAGGCTCTTCAGGAGTGGATACCAGTGTTGTCTTGGCCAGTCTGGAGCAATGAGAATCATTTTCGGCCTCTCTGCTCTGGCTTTTAATAGAACTTTGGGCAGCAGAGGGAGAGGCGGAAAGGCATAGACTGTCAATGTTGTCCAATTGAAGGAAAGTGCGTCCACTTTCCAGGCCTGTGGATGATAGGTCCTTGAGCAAAATTTTTTCAGTTGGTAATTTCTGTGGGTAGCAAAGAGATCTATGTCTGGCTGTCCCCATGCCTGAGTTATCTTTGCGAAAACTTGAGGATGCAACTTCCATTCGTGTGGATCCGTCATATTTCTGCTTAGGCTGTCTGCCAGTGTGTTTTCCTTCCCTGGCAGGAATTGTGCCTGAAGTTAGATTTGCAATTCCAGAGCTGTGTTCCAAAGGGTCATGGCTAGTCTGCACAGGGGGTATGAATGAGTTCCCCTGTTTGTTTATGTACCACATCACTGTGGTGTTGTCTGTCCTTATCAATAGCTGGCCTGGATGCAGTAGGTCTTTGAAGGCCATAATAGCATTTTGCACTGCTAGCATTTCCTTTTGGTTGATGTGTAGGTGCTTCTCTTTTTGGGACCATTTTCCCTGAATGCACTGATCTTTCATGTGTGCCCCCAGGCGTAGTCCGAGGCGTCTGTTGTGATGATTTGATTTGCTTGAGGTATGCAGAAAGGGAGACCTTTGTTTCTTTGGCATGCTTGAGCCCACCACAGAAATTCCTTTTGAAGACATGGAATGAGTGGTATAATTGTTTCCAAACTGTGGCTGTGTTGAGACCATAAGTTTTTTAGGTACCATTGAAGTTTCCTCATATGCAGCTTTGCATATGGGATCAGCAGGATGCAAGATGCCATGAATCCCAGAGCCTGCAGGATTTTCCTTGCAGTCAGCCTGGTGAAGGTTGCCATTTTGCTGAAGTATTGAGATAGTTGCCCTTGTTTGTCTGGCGTGAGGTAGGCCATCTGGGTGTTTGTATTCAAGCTGGCACCCAGGAAAATTATTGTTTGAGAGGGTATTAGTTTTGATTTCTTTTTGTTGACTGTGTATCCCAGAAAGTTCAACAGTCTTATTACAAACGCCAGGTGTTTCAGAAGTATGTCCTTGCTGTCCGCTTGGATCAGGCAGTCGTCCAGATATGGGTATATTTGTATTCCTTGAAGTCTGCAGAAGGCAATTACTGATGCCAGGCATTTCGTAAACACTCTGGGCGCAGTAGGTAAGCCAAAGGGCAATGCAGAGAATTGATAATGTGTTGAACCTGCAAGAAATGTGAGGTATCTTCTGCAATCTTGTCTGATAGGGACAAGCAGGTATGCCTCCTTGAGGTCCAATGTTACCAGCCAAGACTCCTTGCCCAGCATGGGAAGAAGCTGCTGTAATGTGAGCATCTTGAATTTTGGTACCTGTAAATATGTGTTTAGGATGGATAGATCTAAAATAGGTCTCCAATCTTTGTCTTTCCTTGGTAGCAGGAATAGTCTGGAATAAAACCCTTGACCTTGTTCTTTTGCAGGCACCTCTTAAATAGCTTTCATGTCCATGAGAGCTGAAATTTGTTTTTGTGCCTCTGCCCTTTGATTTTGTGGCAGGTTTGGCATGCCTCTCATTTTTGGAAGGGTGTGAAAGTGGAATATGTAGCCTCTGTCTATAATGTCCAGGATCCATTTGTCTTTTGTGACAATATGCCAATTTTTTGAGAATAATGCCAGTTTTCCGCCTAAAGGTGCTGCCATTAAAGCTTTGCTTGGCAGGTAAAGGGGAAAGTCATTGTGTCTGCTTTCTGAATGACTGTGATCTATCTTCTCCACCTCTTGGGGTTGGTGCTTGCCAATGCCTGGCTCTGAATGATCCTTGAGATTGCCCTCTACCTCTTGGGTGCCTGTATCTGCCTCTTTGAGGTCTGTCCGTAGCTGGAAAGGACCAATTTTTTGAAGGCCAGTTTCTGCTGAAATGTGGAGGTTGTACCTGCAGGAAATCTTTCACTGTTTGCATTGATCTCGCCTTTTCCTCCATTTTCTTTAGTACCTCCTCAGCTTTAACACCAAACAATACATCTTTTTGAAGAGGTGCATCTAGTAATTTAGCTTTGACATGATCTGGTAAGGCTTGTTCTTTGAGCCAAGCATGTCTACGTATGACAGACCCTGTAACATCAGCTCTACAGGAGGCCTCTAAAGCATCAAAACCACACTGCAATGTATGTTTACCCACTTGCTCTGCACTATGCAACAAATCCTGCAACTCTTTTAAATCTGGTTGCTCAGGTTGTGTCATTTTGCTTTTCAACTCAGATAATAAAAACTGTTGATACTTTAACATATGGAACTGACAGTTTAATGCCCTCATGGTTAAAGTGGCCGAGGTATACATCTCCCCCCCCACCCCCCACCTTTCTAAAGCTCTGGAATCTCTCTCTGAAGGTAATGGGTTTTTAGCAGTAGAGGCCTTAATTCCCTTGGGACCCTGTGAAATAGTTTCTGGGTCAGCAGTATGGCTTTTGTATAGGAACTGGTGTAAATCCGGAACCCGGTAATACCTGTCTGGTTTAACAGGAGCTGGAGGTAAAGAATCTGGGTTGAGGCTGGCTTCTGTGTACACCATCTAATATATCTAAGACAGGAGGGATAGCCAGAGGCCTATGCTGGGGGAGCAAGAGAAAATCCCTGAGCCTTTTTTTGGAATCTGAGTAATCTTGGCCTTCCCAGTGAAAGTGTTCCCTCAAAGTATGTAGGGTTTCCCCAAAAGAGTAGTCCTCAGGGGGGGAGACCGAGGGAATAGACTCCTCTGCATCAGAGTCTTCAAAAGGGGAATATGTATATTCCTGGTCCTCAGAATGTTCAGAGGTAATAGAGGCTTGATCTGAGGAAGGGTAGTCTTCCTCTAATCTGGGCCTTTTGTCCGAGGGGGGTTGAGAACCCCTGATAAGAGTAATCAGATCCTCAGCCATTTTGAGCATCTGTTTTTTAGGCATGGGGCCTTGAGAGGCGGTCTATGGTCCTTGTTTTTTAGTTTTCATGGCTGCTTTAGATTTTGTGAATGCCTTAATAGAGAAGGAGGAAGGCCTGAAGACACCTTGAGAAATGTCAGGCCTGTCTAAACTCTGGGTTTCCCCGCCAAAAGTGGCGTCGGTATCTGTAGTCGGAATGGGGGTCGAGGAGCCTGCGACCTCAGGCACAGAAGACACCGGTAATGAAGTGTCATCGGTACTCAGGGGCTGCGTAGGCGCCTCGCTGAGAACCGGAGAACCGGTAGTCGGCCTTAGCGTGGTGTCAGTAGAAGTCACGGACCTCGTATGTTGGTCCTTATCTTTGCGTCTTTTACTCAAAACTGGAGTCGGAGTATCCGACGACATAATATAATTACATTTTTTACCAAAATAGTGATGGGCGAACTCCGCCCGACGCTTAATAGTGCGTTTGTTGAATCTAGCACAAAAACGGCAGGCCGAGACGTCGTGGTCTGGGCCTAAGCAAGGAATACAGAAAGAGTGGAAATCCTTATGCGTTATTTGCTTCCCACATGAAGTGCAATTATTAACTTTGTCTGACATCGGTCTGAGGCAAGAAAAGTTTCCCCAACGGGGTACTTAGCTTTCAAGAAGACTTCGGCTGAAACATTTTCGTAAATCTCAGGAGCTGGCCGACCGGCACTTGCGAACTGCTTCTGCTTCGGGCACTGCGCAGCAAGAAAGACTGAAGAAGATGGCGTCGGCTGGCTCTTTTATACCCCTGCCGCACTGACGTCAGGGAAGAAGCGACGACAACCGACGCCGGACCTAGACTTTGGAATTCGGCCGACCGAGGACCCGCCTGACGGCAGGATAACCCATCTGTTATGACTGCAGCTGTATGCACGATGAACATTTACAGCAGAAAGGGTCTTACCGTCCTGTTCACATCTGGCCAGTGTGCTTTTAACTTTGGGACCAAACAATGAGGAGGCCTCAATAGGGACATTAAGAAAAGAAGACTTAAAGGGTTCCGCGAAGTTGCACAAGTGCATCCAGGCATGTCGTCTCAAGACCACAGCTGAACCCGCTGCTCTAGCTGCTACTTCTGATGTGCGAGATATCAATCGCATACAGGAGTTAGATATAGATTCAATGGTGGCCAGCTGAGAGGCCACTTTGTCACGGACCTCATCAGACAAGGCAACAGCCAGGGTTTTAGAGAGCTCAGAAACCAGATCCCTCTGAAGCCTGGTAAAATGTGCCATATAATTCAGGGACCTGATAGCAAAGGTCGCTGATGCAAAGGTGTGCTTCCCTATCCTGTCCAGGGCCCGGGACTCTCTGTTAGGCGGATGGACAGTCTGTCTTTCTTCTTCTGCCAGATCCTTTTTTGTTGTGGCCGCCACCACCAAAGCATCCACAGGAAGACCTTTGGACCAATGGGGATCCGAAGCAGGAGGGGACAAGATCTTATTTGGTCTCCAGGGGAATAGCTTTGATGGTATCAGGAGTCTTCCAAGCATGCTGCACCGGACAAGTGGAAGACTGTGCTATATCCATGGACTTCAAAGGCAATGAAGGAGGAGAATAATAAGGGGTCTTTGGAGATGGGTGATCACCTCCCAAGGAATACCTCTGGCCAAGAATGCCTGGTCCACAAGACGCAAGACATCATGTTCAGAAAGGCTTCTAGTGGACCTCACGGAGACTGAGGGAGAAACAGGCCTGTCCACAAAAGAGGCAGACTCGGTGCCCATCTCATCAGACCGCACCGAGGACAATGGTGCAGAGAAAGACTGGACTACTGTTGTCTGCACCGAAGAAGTCATCGGTGCAGAGGACATTGTCTGCACCGACAGAGGGATCGGTGCCGAAGTGGTTACCGGTGCCGAAGCTGGAACTGGCAAAACTGGAGTAACAATAAAGGCCTCGGTTCCGAGGAAGATCTCGAAACCGACGCGGACAAGGTCTGCGCCGACTGAACGGTCGGTGCCGATGCAGTGGTAATGGTCTGAAACAAGGAGCCCCTCGGTGCCGATATATTGAAGGCTGCAGGAGAGGACAGAGCCGAAATCGCTAATGGAGCCGAAGGCCTCAGTGCCTAAGGTCTAAGCACCGAAAGTACTGGGGCTGACAGAGAGCTCCAGAGCCGAAATTTTAGCCTTTTTAGGTTTTGGTTGGTGAGAGTCCCCAGTGGGGGAAGAAGGCAAGGATTTAGCCTTAGTAGAAACATCCATTTTCTTGTGGGCTTTAGGAGGGGGTTGAGACTTCCAACCCAAAAATAGCCTCTGAAAAGGGAGATCTTAGAAGTCCCTTCAGTATCAGCTTGTTTTTCCTTTCTAACAAAGTCCTATTAGAAAAGTTCTCACAAATAGTACAGGGTGGTTCAACAGATAAATGGGAAGCTCCTAAACAATAAACACACAAAGAGTGTGCATCAGAAGTAGGCAGTTTGTGTCCGCAATCAGAACACCGCTTAAACCCCGGACTACCTTTTTTATCTGCCATAATAATTAATAGAAAAGTACCAACAATGGTACAAGAGAGTACCTGAAGGTATGAGAGAGAAAAGGGAAAAAGATTACCAATGATGGTAAAGAGAAAATACCTCGCGGTAAAAGTAGTAAGTAAAAAACAGAAAAACCTGAGGAAATTATGAACGCTAGATGCAATAGGGTAAGAGACAATAAAATATCAACTTTTCTGACAGAAAAATAATTTGTAAAGCAATTAAACAACAATTGACTGTACTTAGCTCAAGAGAAGTAGCTTGACACGTCCGGATGGCAACGCAGCAAATGAAATCTGAGGTAACAGGGAGAGGGGGATTGTGGGTAAGAGTTTAGCTCAGAGTTTGAAGCTGACGCGAGCTTGGAAAATGGCCGGCTCATTTCCGAGCTTGGAACCGATACCCATGCGTAAGGAATGAACGAGGATTAACAATATCAGATCATAACTTATAGAAAGGCGGACATACTATTAGAAAACCTAATGTTAAATGATCAGATCAGTATCACTAAGCATAACTTTTTAAGTGTAAAAAATCCAAGAATTCCAACTATATTCGGAGCTCCTAAGATGCATAAAGATCTTAGCAATCCTCCAATAAGACCTACAGATGATGCCAGAGCATCCAAGACTTTTCCAATAGCTAAGTTTATAGATTTACAACTGAAAAATATTCTGAGGGACCATTCATGGATACTTAAGGATTCTTGGGATTTTCTGAGAAAAATTTCCAATGAAATGTATCTAGAGGATTTAATCTTTGTTACCATCGATATCAGAGATTTATTCTCTGTAATAACACATGAATTAGGTATCGAATGGTTGTACTCATATCTTTGTCAACATACACATATAGAACACGACAGTATAATTACCATTAGAACTTTAATGGAATTAGTGTTAGATAGTAATATCATTATATTTGAACAGCAAATATTCAAACAATGCAGGGGGGTAGCTATGGTGGCAGCTTGTGCCCATATATTTCCCAACAATGTACTAGCATATTGGGAAATTGAATACATTATATATGGTCCATATTCTGGGTATTACGGTTGTTACCTGGATGATATTATTTTTTGGAAAAGGAACAGAGAAGAATCGGAGAGGTTTTTTCTATATATGAAAGAAAGCACTGACTTTCTAGAATTTACCATTACAAAAAATGAGGATCTCGTTAACTATTTGGACATTACTATAAGTAAAGATAGAGACAATGTTCAGTTCAAATCAACAATACACAGAAAACCCACTAAAGTAAAGATAGAGACAATGTCCAGTTCAAATCAACAATATACAGAAAACTCACGTATTCGAATACACTTCTACATTTTAATAATTGGTACCCCCCTCCACCAAAAGAAGTCTCTTGTCAAGGGCCAGGGGTACAGTTAGCCAGAATGATTTCGGACTCAGACGAGTTCTTGAAGCAAATAGACATCCCCAACAATTGTATACAAGAAGGATGTTCGCTTTAAAACTATGTTAGAGAGAGTTAGACCCACAGGACAAAAAGGTGGGATGACAAAATGTGGGTATTGTCTGCAATGTAAATATATGGTAGAAACTAGTCAGATTGTCATTCCTAAAGATATGTTATTCAAGAGAGGCTACCCAAAAATATTTGTATCTGAAATATTGCAGGAGGCTATAAATAAAAGATATAATGGCCATTTTGTTCTCCTTTTAGGGATGGGTTATATTGTGAAAACCAGTAAAAACCAGGCTGAGGTGTCCGAATTCAAAAAATCTGCATACTTACTTAAAATAAGCAGTTTTTTAATATCAGTGAAATTATTAATCATAATTGGAGTGTTTTTGGTACAGATCAAGAATTTCTTAACCTTGTAGGGACATCCCCAACAATTGTATATAAGAAGGATGTTAGCTTTAAAACTATGTTAGAGAGAGTTAGACCCACAGGACAAAAAGGTGGGATGACAAAATGTGGGTATTGTCTGCAATGTAAACATATGGTAGAAACTAGTCAGATTGTCATTCCTAATTATGGCAAACATGTTTTACATACAAATTTTAATTGTAGTAGCAATGTTGTGGTATACTTAGCCCTATGCACAGGCTGTTCAAGTTTCTACACAGGGAAATCTATTAATACTCTTAGAAGTCAGGTACACCAGCATTATTACATTTCAAAAAAAGATACCAAGAATGCCTTAACAGCACACATTGCACTACATGAAGGACATAGATTTATAATTATTGATCAGGTGTCCCTAGAAGAAAGAGGGGGACCACTTAATGATTATTTAGAATTAAAAGAATAGAGATGACAACTTTGGACCAATGCTGCAAATTATCCAGGACTTAATACTGCCATCTCGATCATTTTAAGATTAAGAACATAATTTTTTATGTAATAATTTATTTTTTAGTGATTACTATCATTACTCATATTATGACGATAGCAATGAGAGCGGTTCACTATTTAACATGTATTAGTTTGATGTATAGTTGAACAGATGTCTTTTACATTTAGCTAATGGAGTAAGGTTTTATCATGTTGATACACCTTTAAGAAGGTGGAGTTTTTAATATGGATAATTAATTATGAAGAGCATATAAAAAGATGTCCTGGGTTTTAATAGTTATTGTGAAGAAGTTTCTATTTGAAACAAAAGCACTCAATAAATATCTTGGGAGTGGATCTCCAACTTGGATCCTTCGTTTTTACTTTACTTCAGCAACATTTTAATGAAACAAAAAAACTAAACAACAGTATAAACATTCAAGGTATACCTCTCAAAAAATAACCAAACATTCAGTACTAGCCACAGAGCTCTTTGTAATACTAATTAAAGCTGATTTCATATATATTCTTCCATTAAAGGTGGACTGCTACCCACCAAATTTAGTACGGCATAAGAATCAGTATTATTTAGCACAGATCAAACAAACAAGTTAGCCACTGAATCAGTACAGAACCATCACTTAATAGCAAACTTTAAGCATCATCCATGCCATAACCACATAAATGTTAAACACACCCTTTCTGTCATTCAATTAGTGGCCAACTTTATTTCATAAGCAACCCTATCTTCATTATCTAGTCTTGAGAAGTGTTTCTTTAATTTTTTTTATAAGCAGACTTCTTAGCCACAGTTGCATGAACTCTATAGTACTAAACTATCGTATTTTTACTTCTGGGCATTTTAATTTTTCAACTCCGCAAAAGAGATCTGACATTCTTTCTTCCTCCAGATATACCTGTTGGAACAATAGGTCAAACAAAGTACCCCAATTTTCAAGGGTCTACTTCAAAAGCTTGAAAACCCATATAATCGACTTACAAAACATCAAGACCACATCATTAAAACCCCAGATAACCGAAAACTCACAATCAAGAAACCCAGAACATCAAACTATACAAGGCAGCAGGTCTGGTTTTAACTTAAAGGAACATTTCTCCTATTAAACGCAGCCTAATGTAAATAACTGTCAGCGGTTTGAAATGGAGATCGTGGTACAGTGAGGATCAGGAAATTTACCCTATTCTCACTGCAGTGTGATCTTGGAGGTGGTATATATAATTTAGGGGGGCGCAGGGAGGCTTACCCCCTGCACAACCACTGGTATTTACTGTAGGCTGTGTTTAATTGTAGAAATGTTCATTTAAGTTAAAACTGGACTTCTGCATGCTGCCTTGTATAGTTTGATGTTCCAGGTTTCGTGACTGAGTTTTCGGTTATCCAGGGTTTCGATGATGTGGTCTTCATGTTTTGTAAGTTGATTATATGGGTCTTCGATCTTTTAAAGTAGACCCATTTTCACATATAGCTTTTTCTTTCACTAAAGATTCCCATCCCAATGTAAGATTCCATTATCAACACTTGCAAAATCAGATCTATAAAATTTATCTGCTCCTTTTCCTTAAATATTGATAATTAAAATCAGCAAATTCAAACAAAACACACAACTAATCTGAATTCCCCAACTCTGGAGAAATACTACAGTACTGATATTTTAATTTGTTAGGGAGCCGCCAAGCTACATCTAATGTCTTACTTCTTATAGTATTCTCAGCTACAACTGGTGAGTATCCACGATACACTCTCACTTAAATTATTACTTTCCAGTTTACTAGATGATAAAGGTATTCACCAACCTATACAAGAATTTAAGGCTCCAGCAACTATGTCGTAATTCTTCTTAAAATGAGTAATTACAAGGTGACTTAACGCAAGACTGTTAGATAAACTTGGTGAATGATAACAAGCACCACATTCTTACAAACACCAGCATCAGTTAATTTCACAGTTAAAAACATGGTTGAGTGACAGCTTAAAATTAGTACAGAAGTAAACTTACTTGAAAAACAAATAGGTCTAGTAAAGGGTGGGTTATCGATCTATCAGTGTTGTTGTTGTATCGATCTATCAGTGTGATGACCACAAAAACAGGGACAAACAATTGAGTATACTACCAAACCAAGCTTCTGTTACAAATAATGTAGCAAAAGAATCACTTTCTACACAAGCTTCCATATCAGTAAGTTTGTTATTAATATTCTGTGCAATAGTCAAACACTTTAGGGAATTTCTTTTGTTACTTTTACTGGTCAGATATGCCAACCTAAAAGTTTTTAACTAATTTAGTCAAGTGGGTGCACAACACATGAACACCCACTTGGCTAAAGCGCAACAAGTCTTTAACAAAGTAAGCAAGCTTGTTATTAAAGTTTTCCCATAATGGTACAGCATTCAGAAGGTACTTTATAAAGGGTCTATATCATGTAGTTGAAGTATCACAACTTCAAACGTGATATGGTTGAAACCATAAGTTCTAAGTTGTCATACTTCGATTGTAAAAAATAAATAAATAAATAAAAACTAAAATAACGTACCTGAGGGTTGTAAGCAGGGGGGTAAGCCCCCATGCACCCCCCCGCTCCTTAAATATACCAACTTCAAGGTCACGCTACAGTGCAGTAAAGGAAATTTTCACTTTACTACACTGTAGTGCGACCTCGGAGTTGGTATATTTATAGAGCGGGGGGTGTGGGGGTGCAGGCCCCCCCCCACATACAACCTTTTGTTTCCCCGTTCTGTAACTTCAGACATATGTGTTCGTACATATGGTAGTCGAAGTTACGGAACTTTGACTATGTGATATAGACCCCTTTATAAAGGTTCTCTTCAAATAAAACTGGTAAATGATCTTACTTTTAAGTGCATTTTATCCTTGAATCTGGGTCCTGGGAAGATATCACAAAAAAATCAAATCCATAGACTTAACTTATAATATTTCATTCATCTTTTTATAAAAACTCAATTCACCTGTCCTGGTAACATTGCTGGACATTCCTACTTCAATAATTACATAATATTGCAAGTAACAGTTACATAATTTTATAATACCATCCCTCACATACCCCAGTTAATAGCCACTCAAACAAGACACTGTAATCGCTTGTCTTTGAATCCTAGGGAGAATATTATTTATACCTTTTAAGAGGAAATTTCCTAGAATTAGGATTTGCTCATCTTTCTTCACCAAGGAATTTATAGAAGAGTTACCACCAGAATCACTTAAACCTAACCTAATAGTTATGTTGTTAATTAGTGTTATAGAGCTTCCTCCAAGGGTCCCTCTATATCTCCTTAACTATCAAATACTCATCCACTTCATCCAGCTCACACAATGGGAGTTTATTTAAAATATCAACAGCACCTTTAGTACAAATCCTATCATCATTACATTTAGTTAAAATTACAAGCGCATCATCTGACCCATTACTTGGGCTAGGTGGTTTAATTCTCTCTACAGATGATTTGGGAAAGCAGCCTTCTAGTCACACTTTTTCTTTTAAACTTCAAAAATTGTCAACATTACCCTACCAGTAAACTGATACCAGTGCATATCAATTGGTAACTATTAGTCAAAACCTTAAAGACAGTTTGAGTGGCACTATTACAATTATTAAAAATGAGAGTAGCACTGTAACAGCAATTATTAACAGTCTAGGTAGCACGTGTTTTTAAATCTTAAAAACTAGAAAAAGATTCTTACAAGTTGAGTTGTTACTCCTTATCCCACCAAATTCTCTTAATCAAGCCAGCAAAGCATCTATTACATTTTGTGCTACCAGATGCAAACTCAAAACAGCATGTACCATACATGATGGTAATTAATGCACTATAGACTTAGAGACTAATCATATCCATATGAGTAGCTACCATAATGACTGAAATAAAACTGCTGTATGTATTTACTTTTAAGACTCAAAGTAAAAGTAACTTAATGCTCCACACTGCCCAACATGCCTGGCATGCAAAGAAGTGTCAGCTCATGAGCGGAGCTGTTATATTAGTAAGCACACTGCCCAATAGAAAGAACCCCTCCCCCCTCAAACAGCATGCACTTTTCTATGCTGAAAAAAAAAAGTATAAATAGAATAAATACACCTTCTTAACCTGGGTCTTTAAAATTACAGCAAGGACTGCACTGTTTTGAAAGATGGATCATGGTGCCTCAGAAATGCAACATCCCTTCAGCATTGAAACTGTATTCTAAATGACTGGTGTGAGGACAGCACTCACAGCAGTCCTTTATCCCTCATTTATAAAAGCTAGTCAGACAATTACATGGCTCACTGACATTCCTAGGCCAAAACTGAACAAAAAGGATCTTAAGAACCTACAGTACTTAACCAATGAATGAAATTCAACTCAAATGTACATCAGGCAGCTTCTGTACTGTGAAATGTAAAGTTCCGGTATTTAACTTATCAGCCAGTGTAGCCAATATGACTGATCTGCCACAGCTTACTACTTCCTGGGCAAAAGCCAGTGGTGAGTGACAACACAGTGCAAAATACCTTGCTAACAGAGACAAGTCTATGACAAACTTAATATAAATAATACTGATCTCCAGAACACACACGCTGGAGTCAACATTTCAAACTGAGAACTTTTTCTTCATGCATGCAGTCAAATACAATGTCTGAGAGCAGTAGAAACACTTAAAGGTTCCTATTTACAGAACACAGAGACCACATGACTGTCATACCTTTGCTAATCTCTAGGCTAAATATTTACTACTGGAGACAATTCAGTTTTTGCAATTATAATTTACGGCAATTTTTAACACTTCCTCCAAAATGAAATAGTATTGTAAGCTGTGCCACCGTACTGAATACTGGCATGTTCCACACACACAATAGCAGAATCACTTTCAGGGCAGAACGCATGCAGTAACTAAACCAAGACAGATGCTGAGAGTTCAGCCAACCCTCATTCTTAATTACTCAAAAGAACATGTCTAAGGCACAATAATGCTACCCAACATACTTTACATTTTTCTTTTCTTATAAACAGGTTCTGTTCTCCAAGAAAACCTTGCATTACAGCCTTAGACCTGTGCTTGAATGTGCTACAGGTGTTTAAAAAGTCTGCATTTTGATGAAAATACCTGGGAAATCCTAAAAAATAAAGCTACACAGACACACTTAGAACACAGGGGATCACTCAGTTCACCGAGTTACTTTCTTTGAAAAACAAGCAGGTCTGTCTTAAGCCTCATCTTATTTTTCTGTCTGATTTACTTATCCTACTACTGTTTTCTACTAGCCATAAACTTGGCCTAGAAAAATTCCACCAACTCAGAAGGGAGGCTATTCTTAAAAGTCCAGCACATCCCAACTCAGTTAATTCATGCTCACATCATTCTTACATCAACCACTGACAACCCCACAGCAAATTCTTCCAATCTCAGCAAAAATAAATCACTATTAAGAACATTTTTGTATATCTAATCATTACAAGGAAGCAAATGTTCAGCACACTATTCTACCGCTGCAACATTTTTCAATGCATACATACTACTTACAAGTCATTGTTTACTTCAGGCAGAGTTAGTAATTCATTATGGCACTTACTTGACCTTGTCATTGTCCCTGAAACTGAAAACCTCCAAAATTATAAACAGTCATTGTCTTTCTGAAATTGAAACTTCTGTTAACCATAAACAGCTTTCTGTAATACACAGTATCACTGACCTTTCTTCTGTTGGAATTACTTTATTATCCCGGTCTTTCCAACAGCAGAAATAAGTGCCGCTAGTCACATTTCTACTCCACGGCCTTCCGTAACAGCACATCCTTTTTTGTATTTTATGCTACTTAAACCTTTCAGCAGACACTGCAGCAAGCTACTAGGATATAAACTTAAAAATAAAATACAGTTATAAGGTGACCCTAACAAATACATTCTCCAAAGCCAGGTTTGTCCAGGAACACATCTGTCTGTATGGGCAGATGGTAGAACATGCTTCAGTTTGACAAGTGTAATTCTTACCAGTTTCCTTAAGTCACTTTTGCATCGCTGTCCACCAGTAAGTGATCACAGCTCTACTACCGGGCTTGGAGTTCACCACTGTGAGGCAGTGAAAAAATACCTCCAGCAACCATGCCTCTATTCACATTAGTTCTCAGTTTTGCAAAACGATAAAAAGTAGTGGTAAGAATCCCCTCCTTTCCCATTGGGAATAGGCAATTTCCCCATTACCTGCTAAATGTAAATCTTATTTCATGTACCCAATTTACTACCTTCTAAAGTACTTTCAATCTATAACATGTTTAACTGTTTCCTATAAAATCACAGTGTAGGCCACACACTATATTTAGACCACATACATTGCTACAGCCTGAAAAAGTAGTTTCATCAGCTCATTAAACTAATCAAAACAGTTCAACATGACTCCCTCCCCAAAAAAATCTATGCTGCTTCCAATGTTCAGGTCAATTGTGTGTTCACTTTTCTGGCAGAGATTTCAGTAAGATCCCAACAAATACATGTATGTCACCAGTACAGTGAACTGTAACTTTATCATCAGTAATTCGATTCTCAAAACAAGTTCTGCTTTGGGGTCAGATATTAAATAACAAACATTGTGAAAATTTCACAAATGTAACCAATGCTTTTATAGGCTAACTTAGCATCCCTATAATGAACCAAACCCTTTCTATGCTCTTTTTGTGCGTTAACAAAATTCCTAGAAACAAAATACTAGTGATATCTTTCATTTTGACATAATTATAACCACCAAATAAAACAAATGTGTTCACATTTTCCTTATCTCTTCCCCAAATCACTTCATTTATATTTAACATCATAATCTCTCACATGGTTTGCCTTTTTCTATATGTATTCAATTACATTTGCTCTGCAGCACCTTATACTTTCAGATACATTTGATCTGCAGCACCTTATACGTTCGAGTACATTTGCTCTGCAGCACCTTATAGTTTCAGATACATTTGCTCTGCAGCACCTTATAGTTTCAGGTACATTTGCTCTGCAGCACCTTACAGCTTCAGGTAACACTAACCTCTGCTTTTCAGTTGCATTTTATTTCCTGTAATAGACTTCGTCCACTTATCTTAAGAAATGTGGAACAGAATTACACTCACGTTAATGTACAGTGTGTGTCTTCTGTAACCAGTAACAACACACTCTTAGTAATTTGGGGGTGGGGACAGGAGCCATCACTACAATTTTAAACTATGATAAAATATTAATAAATTACTAATAACATCCATAACTAAAATTAAAAAAAAAAAAACACAAACATCATTAGATTTTAAAATCATAAAAATACATCAGCAAATGTGCTAACCATGACGTTAGGCCCAAACCAGTAAATGTCAATATGCTATGAATGACAACATTCGTAATAAAATGATTCAGTATTAGATCTTGCTTATTGTTGTGAATATAATACTGCAATTTAGTAAAAATGGTTCATTAGGGGCAAAAGACCTTTTTAAGTTAGGACTACTGAAAACAATCACATATGGACATTTTCAGTTCTATTAATACAACCATTAAAGCATATAAATGCGCCCCTTCTAAATGCTGACAAAAATGTTTTAGAATCTGTCCAGAAATTGCTCTCAAGACAGAAAATTTTAACAAACTGTCAACTGTTACCTCTTCATCATGTTCAATGAAACTCTTGATCATGCCTCTCAACCTCTTAGTGCTAGAAATCAGGACAAAGCCTGACAAAATGGCAGTACAGAGGCCCAGAAATAGAGACAGGTTTTAAATACTGTTCTTATAAACACAAAAAGTAGCTAGAATAACAGGGGTTTTAACATGCATTTTCTAAAGGAACTGGAAGTCTGAGATGCAAATTTGTATGTCATTATTTAGTGACTTCAATCAGATCAGATCATCCAAGATATTTGCCCAAAAAAAATCACAAATTTAATGAGAAACAGACCAAAAATATGAATCGAAAATCTGGACAGTTGAGAGGTATGCATGATGCTACTACCTATAAAGTATTCAACAATTCTAAACTACTAGCTTTATGTGGGAATAAAACGCATTTAAGACATCTAGAAAACTCTTAATGTTTTCACTCCCCTACATAAAGTAAACAGATTTAAAATAAAACATTTGCATCACAGGTTAAGAAGTAAGCTACCTCTGGATATTACATGTCCCTTTTTTTAGTAAGATTTAAATAACTATTAGAGCTTCTTGGCAAACCAAATACACTGTTACAGGGATGGAATTCATGCTTCTTGACTCCTCGCACCACAAAGAGAACCACCAAAACATATTTCAAACAGCAATGTGTGACTGAAAAAGGTACTCTAAGCTCAGCTACATTGTTAACAAATACAAATAAACTTCTTCCATAAAAAATGTCTGGTTTCTCCAACTCTAAAACTTGTTTTATTTAATCTATTTATTTTGCAGGAAAAAAAAACACTTTTTGTGGGGTACAGTACCTGTTATGTACCTAACAACCTTGTCTACAAAGTACAACCATAAACTGATTCCTCTGCATCAAAACTGTGTAAGAAAAGAGAAGGAAAGCAAAAAAGAATGAAAACACAGCCGGACCCTGCTGCTTCAATTCAATAATGTTGTTGTGCTGCCTAATCACATCAAAAAACTGTTCTTACTATATAAAACTCAACACATTAACCATGAATGTTGAATGCTACCTTGCAATGAAACAGTATTCCTCAAATTACAGATAACCTAGACTGACAAAGTTTCAGCAAAGAAAATGAAAAACAAACAAACAAAAAAAAATTAGTAGGTCACCTGTCCACTCTTTCAACTAGTCTAGCAATATAGGCATTTTTCTGAAATGTGCAAGTATGCTTTTGTTGAAGTTGCCCAAAAAACTGAGTTGTGGCTGATTTTCAGTGAAGGTCTAGGGTGAAAATCACATCAAAATATACTATCACAACAACAAAACATCTCTCATTATGTGCTTATAACAACTGCATAACTACACACACAAAAAATGTACATGGTATAAAACATGGTTAGGTAGTGACCCTATTAATACATAATTTTCCAATGACTTCTGAAGAGTAAACTAATTAATAGTTGGAATTCAATGCTCACTTTCCTGGACATGCTGTGTAACAGAAGAATGTGAGTCAGCCTTGCAAAATTCTAGTTGCTGCTATAACACATAACCTTCCTTACAAAGACAAAGACAGACCAAACCTCCTACATGATTTTGAAACAGTTTTGCCACAGTGTCGCAGATCAGAGTTATCTCAGATTTGTTTTGACATCCTTCCTAATATGATGGTAGGATCCTACAAAACTCAAGTTGAAGGCCTCTACTCATACACTAGGTACACAATTTTCTTTGTGACCAAATCCAAACAATTTTTTTTGGGTAAGGTTTCCAGACTCCATTCAATAACCTGAAAAAATACTGAACTGCACAATAAACTCTGTATTCTCCTAACCCATACAATTTGTAACTTTTGAAACAAAAAAAAAGTCACTGCTTTTCTCTTCATAAGTTTTCACTTATACTATACGGTGGGCTGCTGTCTCCCAACCTCCCCCTCCACACTAACCAGGTCAACCCCGGGCATTCTCTAACCAACTGCTGCCTGTGTGAAGTCCAAGGCACCTACATGGAAATATTTGGACTCCACAGGCTTCCTTAAAGAAAAGGTACGGTGACATGTGCTGACCACTGTTCTCATGTAGCTCTTCATGTTAATATCATTGTTTCACTATGCATACACACACTGAATAGTCTCCTGATGAACAGTGACCATAGCATCCTTACCTTTAAAGGAGGTATCCTACACATTCAAAAGGTGCAAGTCCCATACAAGCAGCACCAGACTTTGTCTAACATCTTGTCAGTAAACACTGCATATGCCAAACATATCCTGTGATGGAAGTACACAGATCACACCAGCGTAAACAGCATTTTTTATCCAGCAAAG
Organism: Protopterus annectens; assembly: GCF_019279795.1. Lineage (NCBI taxonomy): Eukaryota > Metazoa > Chordata > Ceratodontiformes > Protopteridae > Protopterus > Protopterus annectens. Next base: position 7,952,469 of record NC_056748.1, read on the forward strand.
CTCACAATATCTTTAACATTCATATTTCCCCATTCTGTACAAGTCTACAGCTTTCACACATTCCTTCACAATATAATGTATCTTTTTTTCTTACAAACCTACAGTTCCAATCAAGCATCACCCAGAACAAGGACTGTGTTACAGTTTTCAGGGCACCATGGTTCAGCAACAAACAGTGCTTGCATCTTTTCTAGCTGTCTCCAAACTAGATGTACTACATTTCATTTACTTGCTTAGATAAAACTAATCTGCTGAAAGTAACTTGTCAAAACACAACAGTTTATCAAAAAAAAAGTCTTCTTTGGGAGCCCCCCCTCGACAAAGGCGTGCTGCACTTCCTGCAGAAAACAATATACTACAATCCACTCTAAGGAGGTCACTACACCTTGGGGAAATGCATACTTCAGTTCTCCCATTAATATGGTGTCAGAGGTGGGTGACTGTTAAATACACACAAAAAACAAACTCAAAACTAAACAGTCTCACAAGGAAAATAAATTTCCTGTCAGTTTTCTAACTAAAGTTAAGTTTGTCAACACAACATTTACTAAATTTTGCTCTAACAAACTGACCTACTTCTCTCCAAATATTTCCTCTTCATTTTTTCAAATCTGCTTTTATATATGTGATCTTCAGAATTCTACTTTCACTCACAGTTCCTTCAACACTTCTCCTACTGAATCTTTTTCACATTGTGCCAGCTTTCCTTAAATTGTAACACTAACTGCTGTTTTCATAACCTGTACCACAATGTACTAATTTAATCTGAGCATGACTTCCATCTACCTTATCTTGTAGTCCGAAAGAAGCACTACAGCCTTTATTTTTCCCCAGCAACTTCTGTATATAACTTAAATGTCCGATAAGCTAATATTAAGCCTTACATTTTGGATGTTTGCAGGTAAACTGCCCTATTAAAAAGTTTACCTCTTCGGGAAACCCTACTCTGCAGTACAACAAAGATCGTCCTCTCCATACTGATATGCCAAAAAAGCAATCCAGAAGAATGTTGCTCTGGTTTCCAATATGGACATATCTTTTACCTTTACCTTCAGTGATGTCTGTGCACGGGAAACATGCATTTAACTGTAACATGGTCACTGCAATGGGAATTCAGTAAGCACAAAGTGCATGCTGCTGTGCAGATTTGTGTCTGGTCTGCTTAAATCCCCATCATTTTATGAAACAGTTAGATGACACAAATATTTATTGGATGTCATGCAGGCCCAAACACAAAATATCATCAGAACACACATGCAATGTCAGTAGGGACAGCACAGAGTTAAAATAAATGACTTGGTATACAGACAAGTACACAATACAGGCCACAGTCCTAAGAAAAGATCCCAGCTCTAAACTCCGAGACTGTCCATTAATTCACACATCTGCTATGACAGGGTCAAGCATATCAATTAACTTCTTTTTTCTGTATGAATTTCTGTGGGGGATAATTATTTCTGCACAAGTCAATGTAAAGGCATTTAAAGATGCTTATATGAAAAGAATCCCCAAATTCAGGGGCAATGCTTTGAGTGGAAAGCTGACCCCTCCATAAACAACTGTACCCAGTTCACCACCCTCAGAAACTCAAGACAAGTAGGTTATCAGAGAAGACATAAATCCTCTCTACACAAATCCAAGTAAACGCAACTTCTAAATTATTCAAAGTGATATGGAAAAAAATTAACCTCATCATCAAAAGGCATAAAACCAAACAAGCTGTTCAACTCCACCTCTTTCATACAGTGTAGTAAAAGCATCCTCACAGCAAAGAACTTCATGCTTGAATTTAATAATCTCCTCTCGCTCCCTTCTAACCCCTCACCACCACTCTTCACCCCCCTTCTACTTCAAACACAGTACGCACAAACCTGCAGAAATTCTTCTACGCAGTATTCAAACCAACTCTCCCCCTGTCTCAAACTACCTCCTCCCCTGGTTCCTCCACTACTGCCGCAGCCATATTACTCACCCCACTCACTCTGACCATACTACTTTCCCCGTCACTCTGACCATATTACCCTCCACCTCACTCTGACCATACTACTCTCCCCCTCACTCTGACCATACTACTCTCCCCCTCACTCTGACCATACTACTCTCCCCCTCACTCTGACCATATTATCTTCCACCCCACTCTCCTCACTAATCTCTACCTTTCCAAAAACATTATGCTCGACATCTGGAAAACAGATTTAACTAAACCTCTAAAACACATATCCAGTTAAGCCATCTCCATTCTTCCCACTCTAGGTAAAATCCTTGAAAACACTGTCTATATCAAACTTTCCCACCACATCAAACAGTACCATCTTCTCTCCCAAAAGTAACTTGACTACTGGCCTGGTCCTAGCACAATGACTGTCCTCTGGAGGCTAATGGATGATATCCTACAAAATACAAATCAAAAGGTAACTTAACTGGAGCTTTTCTTAATGAACTAACCAAAGCCTACAATCTCACCGATCACTCCCTTCTTCTAAATGGACTCAGAAATATATCCCCAAACTCCCTCCCCTGGTTCACATACTTTTTGGAAAGCAGACACTTCAAAGTCAAAAGAGGAAATTGTCTTTCTCACACTAACCAGTTTCTCAAAAGAAGTCTTCCAAGATTCTACACTTTCCTCTCTTCTATTTTTTTATCATTAATAAACTATCTTGTGATCTTTCCCATCTTTCTATTATGCTCTATGCTGATAACAAAGTTGTCTACCACTCGAGCCAGACTGGCACTATATCCATAACCACACTATATACATAACCAACTCCAATCTGATCTAATCCATCTCCCACAGTGGCTCTTGCAACATAAACTAGTTTTAAACTGATCAAAAACTAAAATATTGCTGTTTGGCACCCTCCCAGAGGCTTGCTGAAGTTCCAAGCAACCTTTCCATCTTTGAATGGAAAAAAAAAACATTACTGAAGCCACTTGCACATTCAAGTACCCAGGCCTCTGGTTTTAGTTTATTTCTAGCTGCTTACTGGGGAACAGCACTAATCTCCATAGACCTTTTTCAGACTCAGCCAGGGAGCTCTGTCTGGTTAAATGACTTTCTCAGATTCACAAAGTTAAGGAATGGAGTTTGATGGAATTGAACCCTGACCCCCCCCGAACTTGCGCACCCACAGAGAAAAAAAAACCTGGGCAAAAATAAACTCCATTCTCTTGTGGTCCAAAAAGCTCTCTCAATTTCTCACCCCTCAGCCAGGGATGTTACAGGGAAAGGAGTCTTAGTCTCAAATATGGCTTTCCTATAATTGCATCACCCTCTACAAAAAAAAAAAAACAAAAAAAAAAAAACACCAATACCCTTCAAATCATCTCCAGCTCCATTTGTTATTCATTAACAACTCTCCTCCATAAAAACACCACTGCCTTGCTCCAAATGAGTCTGAATGGCTCCCTATTAAACAAAGAACTAACTTCCTATTTGGAACACAACTCTTTTAAATACACCTCAGCACTTTCTTCTCTCAGTTAAAATCCACATAAAATAGATGTCATTATTCCCACTCTACTCCCTCTCCCCAAGATCACATCCACTTTGCTAAACATGCTTTCTCCACACAGGCCCCCTCTCTTTGGCAATCCTGCTGTCCCATCTCATAGATTCTCCCAACCTCACAATCTTAAGAAAGGATCTGAAATCTTACCTGCAGCAACAAGATAAGTGCACCTGTTTTCCTGCTAGAGCCGTCAACTCATTTTTTGCCATTCCAACCACATCTCCACTCCACTCTGTGCCAACTCTACACGTCAATGTTGCACATGAATACTCTCTACTATCATCTACCTCCACCTTATCTGAAATGACTCTTGCGTTAATTATTCTTTAGTACATACATTTGTAAATCTCGTAATTATCAAGTTCTTTTGGTGAATGTTACTCACCCTGGCTGTGCCTGCAATCACTGTTGATCAGTTTACTATTCTTTTAAACAAACATGATTAAAACACACTATGTTTTCAATAAGCGTACATGAGGCACTAGCCTCAAGAAGAGAGGCACAGCAAAGTATGGGACAAAAAAGGCTGAATTCAAGGAGAGATGATCAAAGGTCAGAAGGGCACAACGTAAAAAAAAAAAAAAAAAAAAAAAGCAAACTTGAACAGCATGGTTTTCCTACACAAAAAAAACTGAATATTTTCCTATGTGCAATTAGGTTGCATAGAAATGAAAACATTTCCTAATAAGCAAATTATGATACACGGAGACCTAAGAAAGTGCATTTAAAAATACATTTTGCAATTACTCCAATAAAAAAATAAAAAAATAAAAATATGGACAAGTCCAGCAATGTCTTTAGATGGACTGCCATTCCAACCAGGATTGACATCCACTGATTTGTCAGGATAGGGTCTGGTTCCCCAGTGACCCCACAAAGAATAAATCATTCATATGTACTTGGAATAAATGAGTGAAAAAAGTCAAGCAGGTTACCACAAGAACAGTATTTTTTATTTATTTATTCTTTTATTTGGTGAAGAGAGAGGGACTGATTTAAGTGGACTATTTCAATCACAACCCAAGACTATGCACAACAACAACATATACCCATATACTAACTGTAAGACAGTTTTACAATGCTGTCATTCTGTTTTAAGACAGACTCAACAGACAGAGCTTGACAACTCTGTTTTTTACTTTGTGGTATATGTGACAGAAATTGGTACTACTAAGTGTGTACTGGAACTGCTTTTCATACAGAAACAATCCTTCCGACAACAGTGGTCAAATCTGGTCATGGTATTAAACTGCATTATTAAAAACAACAGGGGTTCCAAGGAAAAGCAAAAAAAGACTGTAGTGTTAGCAACTTGGATTAGGCAAAAAATTCAGATGTCCAGACAGTCAGCCTAAGATCATGCATATGACTTATCTGTACATCCCTGAGAAGGATAAGGAATCAGAGTCAGGTTTCATGGCAGAGCTCTCTGACTCTTACGGGTGATGCATGTGATGTTTCACTTGTGTGTTGATAGCCACTCATGTCAGGCAGACGCACCTGCAAAATCATGCCTAAGACACCAAAAGCAGAAAATACCCCTTCTGACTGGGACATTTTAATGCAATGCCATACCAGAGTCAAAGACTCTTCGATATTCAACATCTACTACTGCATAAGTATCTTCTATACTGTAATAGTTGCCTCTACTTCCATATGAATGTAACCTAATTATCAAATGTATGTGTAACTGTTGATATATATTACTTAATATCTGCTCATGTATACAACTGAATGTACCTTTAAAAATGCAATATGTTGGAGCTTTTCTCTCCGCGCCTCTGCCGAAAGGGTTTTTTGACCAAATCCAGTCAAACAGCAACCAAAAGCAAAATAAAAATTCTATCACTGCAGGGTCTAAACCTTAGCAGTAATGAATTAGATCTCTCCTGAAAGCCCACCACGCTACATGTAGAAGACCCAAACTAGACTAGATAACCTACTCCTGATACATTTACAGTGTAACTTCAGTCTACATCTCAAGAAATGGGCACAATACCTCTTCTCTCGGCACCACTGCTGAGCTTCAGATGCTGAATAGCCTAGCTGAGTGCCCCAACAAAAAACAAGAGAGGAAAGCAATTAAAAAAATGCTGGAGAAAAAAAATCTGCTTAGTCTTCTAACTCAAGATGAGTAAGCAAACAAAATCTCTGTTGTGTGTCTCATATCAGTGTAATAGAAAGCCATCATTTTTATAGTGTAGCTTCATTTTACTTCCTAGTCGTCTTGCACAAACCCGACCAAGCTTCTAGTGCTGTAAAATGCACACTCTAATAGCCATGTTACCTTAAATGGGAATGTTACTTTCCTTCAACTTCCTCTGTCACGGTGTGACTACAAAAAGATAAGCAGTGCTGTTCTACTTTATACAAACCTAAACACAAAATAATTAAACACTTGAATTAGGCCAACATAAAGATTGCTAAAAGGCAAGAACTTAAATAGTAAAGATATAAAAGTCATTCACTGGGAGACAAATCCAATATATTTCCTATGCATATTGGGCTTTCTTTATGTATACTACTTTCTCTTTACCTGACCACTTTACTTCTTTTAAATATAGTGGCTCAAAATAGCTGCTCACCTTTACCTTTTTATATCTCATAACACAAAAAAATGATGCGACAAATAACCCCAAAAAAACTGTAAAACAGCAGTAATACAAAAACTCTCTTGACAACCTAATGGATCTCAGAGGCAAGCAACCCAATAGTTTCTAGACAGAAAACACATTTCAGGACCAGGCAGCCATGTTCTGTTCAGATCAGAGCTGCCGAAGGCCACACCTAGTTCTTCTGTGATCTAGGCTTACAGCAAGTACGAGCATCTGATGACAGCCTACAGTACAGGAAATATAATGTACAGCCACAGACAAAGAAACTGAAAGTGGACTCACTCACACTGACCATAGCTTTAACAGTCTGCAGTACTTAGTATTTTGTATTTGTACAGCTGCAAGCAAAGCAACTCAACGTCAGACATGTAAGCTACAGCAAGCAATATTTTGGCCCAATTACATGGGTATGTCCTGTACACAACTTCACCATTTTTTGCAACAGCTCTTGGCTCTCCAGTTGAATTCCTAGTTGGAATGCATTCTGCACAGAGTCTGCATGTCCACCCCCCCCCGCCCCTGTTCTTTTGCTTTTTTTACTGGGGTTTTAATTTCTTCTAAAAAGTGATTTCAATAAGTGAACCAGCAATCTTCTAAGCTGCGTGATCCAGTGTGTGTGTGTGTGTGCGCGCACGCACGCACACACGTGCACATGCAAACTCACATATCCCACAGTGGACTGGTTTCCACTCCAAGGTTTTTCTCTGCCTTATTCCAATTCTCAGTAATCCTGAAGAGGATAAAGGTATGGGGGAGTGAATACATGATTTACAACACAAAAGTAACAGTAATCTGAAAGACATAAAAATAAGCCCAGAAATAATGACACTCGTATGTGTTTATTCTTTACAGACATTGAAAGATTCTGAAATGTTATTTTCCAAGCTAGATACTATGGTTACAAAACTGTCATAAAAATACTCAAGACTTAATTGCTCTTAACCTGAAGCAAACCCATTGTGGTAGAAATGTGTTAAGTGTGTGTGTGTGTGTGTGTGTGTGTGTGTGTGTGTGTGTGTGTGTGTTATGGGGATTAGTACAAATGGGTCAGTCAGTGCTTCAATAATTAAGAATGATTTTCTACTGTAAAATGTACAACTCTAGAAACAAATTACAGGTCTACCTTGGGATCAAAGTACAGGTACAATTTTCAGCCTTCTGTTTTGCTGATGATGGGTGGCTACAGCTCTGCTTACTAGTACATACCCCATAGTTTCCCAATAGGAAAGAAAGTAAGGATTTTTTAGAAGCTTATCATCCATATAGGGCAATATTTATAGTACCTCATCACAGTCAGCGAGGACAAGAGGCAATCCATTGCACTGAACTGTTGAGTTGCAGTCCCCTTCAGTACATTCTTATTTCAAAAACAAATCATATTTTTTTTTTCTTCAGGATGCTCACAGTATACAGTTCATTCTAAACATGCAAAAAAAAATTATGCAATTCTTCTCATCCACACTGCAGGCTCACTCCTCCTAAAGACCCCTTCCGATACCTCCTCCTGTTCCTTTAAGGAAGGAGAAATGGTGCTAATATGAGGTACTAAATGGACTGCAAAACAAAGCAGCGAGCATCCTTTTCCTCATTAACTAGGCAGGTCAGATTACTGGTCTTGCCTGAGCCAGGTTGACTGTTTTTGAAGAATCTGGGGAAATTTTATTTTCAGATGAAGGAATGCTGCTATAAGTGAGATAGTAAAGCTTTCGGGGTTAGTGTTTTAAGAAGAAGTAATCAGTTAATCTTGGATAGTTGTTCTTTTAAGAGGGACATTTTGGGGGGGTCTGGGACAAATTATACGTTTTGGGGGCAGCCTTCTACTGGGAATATTTAGTGTGAATGTTGGGGGCAGTGGTCACTCAAGGAAGGATACACACATTGGTTATTTTATGTGCAATATTTGTAAAGACAAGATGCGGAATAGTGACCTTACTAGATTTAAAGCTGTATCTGGCACATTCTTCGACTAACTGTGTAAAGCCATTGTCACTTAAGAAGTCTATTGTTTCAGTATTGAGGTGGGACAGCAGGCGAAGGTTGTAGTTCCCTGGAGGAAGAATGTCTTTAGAATCAGTTAAACATTACAGCATTTCTTTAATCAGTAACTTGGATTTTGACAGACTGGTGGGGGGGGGGGTGTAAGCTCGACCAAGGGTAAGGTTGTAGGATTTGTTAACCTGTAGTTTTAAAAGTTACAATTTAAGGTTGTTGTCATTCTTGGACGAGTTCTGAATTATATGTGAAGCTTTGAGAATGCTCCTTATTTAGCTTAAATAGCCTTTTAGCGCTGTTGTTCCTGGTCTACTGTTAAAAAGGTAGTATACTGTTTTAGTTTGAAAGTAATTGTTGAAACTGACGTTGTTTTGATTAACTAGGATTAAACGATATATGCTATGGCTGTGGAGTAAGTGGATAAGTTGTTTAGCTTGTTCCTGATGCTCCCTTTGTTAAGTAATACTATTTTTATTTATCTGCTTAACTGTTTGGAGAGAGGGGGTCCTGGATAAACTGGGTTCTGTTCAGTGTGCCTTCTTACAAGGGGGATGTTTCATTAAGATGTAAGCCTTATAGTAAAAGTTAAAAATCTGTTGAAGTTGTTCTCTTTATAGAGGGAAACAGAAAGACAGAATTTAGGGGAGAGGGTGGTAGTAGGACTGTTGTGTTTTGACAGTGGAAAGTTAAGTGGCGTTGTTTCTGCATGCATGTTAATTGTGCTAGAGGTGGATTCTAATGACGGCTTGATATATTTACTTGACAAAAATAAAAGATTTCAACCCTGCATAAAACTAAAGCACTGCTGGTAATTCCCTGCTGGGTGAAGAAAATAAACCTACATTTTTGTCTGTGACTGATGGAGCTGCTTTCTGTTTCACCTGCTCCATTTTGCTTTCTGTTTTAAGAAATCTGCTTGCAAATAGTTTTTGTTCCATGTGAGAGACAGACACTTACAATTAGCTACGCTGCACATTTCACACATTTTTCATTGGTTAAATTGTCTCTTAAGTGTTACTTAAATACACAGTGAATTTCTGAGCCTTTGTCTTTTTCTGAAAAGATTTCAAGCCTGCATAAACTAAAGCCCTGCTGGTGATTCCGTGCTAGTTTTTCCAACTCATCCTTCCCCTTTGTTGATCTGCATTTTAAACCTGGTGATTTTAAGATGTCCACCCCTACTGTAAACCAAGTTTAATAACCTCCTCCATTTCTACACTGCTCTTGATGTCTTGACTTATTTAGTTGCCTTTCCCTGTGCTTATACTGAAAAAGTGCATTTTGCATCACATTGTCTGTTTCTACTACTTTAATTAATCTGAATTCATTATATATTTAGCTGTTGGATAAAGTTATATATATTTTTACACTCCAGCAAGCACTTGTTTTTACATCAAGAGGTCAGTGGATTCTCCATCTACTGCACTGGCAGGTAGCCCGGTCTGTTTAGGTTGAGGAAATGCTTGAGATTTCTGCATACAGTTTTATTGGCTGGAGGGCTTCTTTATCTACTTATCTTGTTTTTAGTGCCTTTATAAATTCTGTACAATTGAGTGGCTCTTGGCTCATTTACAAAAATGAAGTACTTTTATTGAATAATCATACTTTTATAAGCTGTTTAAAGTACACTGTTGTATCCGTATTAGCTGTTTAAAGTACACTGCTATACCAGTATCTTTAAGTTCGTTTGTGGTAGCATTTCATTCCAGACACTCCTTTACTGTGCTTTTACATTAGCAGGACTTGGATTATTCATCTAGTGGCAGTAGGTGTTTACTTTGTCTACCAGCTGGGAAACACAAAATGGCTCTACGTATTTTTTTGCACTTCTCTTGCATACTGTGACTGTACTTCACCAGTTTAAAAAAAACTGCACTGTCTTCTGCTGCTTTAAGTAGCTAATTGCACTGTATTACAGTGTATTTGTTATTTGTAAGGCTGTCATACATAGTTTTTGTGGTCTTGTTACACTTGGGCTCCAAACCAGCTATTCCACATCAAGGAGGACTTTTCCTGCACTCTTCTGACAGAAGTGTGCCGAGCCAACTTATACGAGTTGGGGATTGCTAGTGGAAGGCTTACTGTGTGCTTTTCTGATTGGTAGTTCACTTAAAACTCGTTTCTCTTTGGTCATATTTAAGCCTTGCATCTGACAGACTTTGTCATAGATACAGTTGCTCGTCATTTGGCAACTTTGATGCTGATTGCTCAGAATCTGCTTTCACCTGGAGCAATTCACTACTGAAATTGCAAAAACAAGCATTTATTGCTCTTCCCTTATATACTGTGACCCTACTTCAGCTGTTATCTGCTGTTATTTCTGTATTTTATAGCAAAAAATGTACTGCCTTCTGCTGCTTTAAGTGGTTAATTGCACAGTATTACATTGTATCTGTTAGTTGTATGGCTGTTGTAGGTAGTTTGTGTGGTCTTGTTACACTTGGACTCCAAACCAGCTATTCTACATTAAGAAGGTGTTTTTCTGCACCCTTGTGGTAGAAGTGTGCTGATCTAACCTGTATGAGCTGGGGATTGCAGGTGAAAGCCTTATTCTGTGCTTTCCTGACTGGTAGCTGCCTTAAAACTTGCTCCCCTTTGCCAGCATTTAAGACTCACGTTTATGTAGTGCTGCTCTTTGCTCAGTGGCAGTTAGCAGTGCCTTGTATAGATGCAAAAGCCTAGAAGCTCAGTTTTTCCCTAAATAGTTGTCAGTGAAACCCTTCAAAGCTTTTCTGCTGCTCTAGGAGCAACTCAGCTGCGCAATGAACATGTTGCCTAATTGATTAAGCTTACCCTACGCAAAGTACAGGTCCCTCTTGTAGTCTTGGGGCTACCAGCACAGTCCTGTCAAATGAACCCTTTCCCTTCCCTAATAAAACATACAGTAAGAGCTTGCTATCATGGATGGGAAGTTCCCCATCATCTCTCTTGCCAGCCTGACAGACTGGGCATCTTGAGGAAATGTAGCAATTGTCTCATGTATACTGACAACTACCTACTGAAATAAACAATTCTTTATGTGAGAGATGTAGTTGCACTATGAAATTGGAAGCAAGACTCTTACATAAGAACAAATCGAATGCCAAACAGGTTGTCAGCATACACTCCCTTCCCACATTAAACAAGGACATGACACAAACCCACACACGAGGAGGTACTCACTAGTAACTTTCCAGAAGATCAGAGGCTTCCCAAACGGAAACCACTTACACACAAAAATAACCACAATGCATAATAACACACACACACACACACACACACACACACACACACACACACACACACTCCAGTGTTTCAGCAAATAAGCCCATAATGTGTAGCACTACAAAACCTAATGCACTGGTCACAGGTGACTCCATTGTGAGACACACGGATGTTCCCCTCACCAGGCTGGATAAGTAGCGGGTTACGGTTAGCTGCTTGTCAGGTGCCAGGATCCGTCAAGTCACTCAAGCACTCACCACAGTTACCAGTATGACTCCGTCATAGTCCATGTGGGGGGGGGGTGAATAACTTGAGATGTACCTCACTGGACTATATGAAGAGAGACATGACTGAGCTCTCAGATTATAAGTCCCAGGCAGGTATAAACCTGGCCTTCTACTTTCTTCAAAGACGATGCCACAATACAAACAAAAAAATGACTGACTTTAACAATTAGCTTAACTTCTGGTGTCACTCCAAAGGGATTCAGTATCTGTCAGCTTGGGAAAACATGGTCAACAGTCCACACTGCTTTTCCAGAGATGGTCTGCACCTGTCTTCTCTAGGCTTTTGGATACTGACAAAGGTATTTGCCAATCCTAATGTGCCTTCTTTAGGCAGTGTCAAAAGAACCCACCTCCCAACATAACAAAAATCATCTCTAAATAAACTCAAGGTACTACTGCTTAATGGCAGGAGTCTAAACAAGAAACTGCACGCCCTGGAAGCACTCCTCACTTTGGAAGATGCTGATGTTTGTGCAGTCACCAAGATATAGTTCAAAGGTGTGGAAAGCACGCTGGCCATGCAGGGCTACAATGCCTTCCATACAATCAAACCACAAACTGGGTGTGAAAGAACCAAAGGAGGAAAAGGTGTATCACATCTTCATTAAGGGTAAGCATACCTCGAGAATTTTCAAACAGTATGACTCTCTTCAGCTACTCTATGTCAAATTAACTACAAGCAAAGCCGTCTACCACATCATTGCTAGCTATAGGTCCTCCACTATGAAATAGAAAAAGCATGCCGCATACCTGGACTTCCTGGAGTCACTTGGCATACAGCCCAACACCTTACTCATTGGTGACTTTAATTATCCTACCACTGACTGGGAAACATACATGACCGCAAACATGCTGGCTCAGAGGTTCTTGGACTTTGTCAATGCAACTGTAACAACTAGCCAGCACACCCACAAGAGGCTCAAATGTCCTGGACATAGTACTCACTAACATGGGACAGTACTTCACCTCCCTTGTGCGATGGCCTCCCTGGTAAGACTGGACCATAAATCAGTCTCGTTTGATGTAACTGCAAGACCAGATACCCTATCAAGCTCAAAAATGTTTAAGAATTTTTCAAAGACAAATTATCTCAAACTAAATGATGGTATAACAAGTTTCAAAGCCCCCTCAAATGCAAATAACACGTATTCCTACACAGAGGTGTACACCAATGCCCAGTATAACCACTTAAGCAGCTGTACAGAATCGGCTGTACGTGACCAGATAAGTCTTGCTGAAAAAACAAGCCACCCTGGCAGACTCCTAGTATAAACAGGTTGTACAACAAGAGAAAGAAACTAAATGTCAAAGAACAAGAGGGAACTGGCTGAGCAGAAGAAGAAATCCCTCTCTTAAACAAGCAAATTAGACATCTTGTCAACTCCGCCAAAGTTACTTACATAGCAAAACTAGCCTCCCTAGCCAAGGATAATCACAAAGCATTTGTTAACTACATCCAAAATCTAAAATAGAATATCCAGCTATGTGCTGAACTAGTTGTGAATGGAACCACCCATACTCAACCGGAGGTAATACCCAACCTGCTATCTGACAGATTTGGAGAAAACTTCACCCCCTCCCCCATCCCCTCCAGTCACCTCCCAAAGTATACCTGCTACCATTCCTCAGCCTATTATCTCAAGAGAGCAGGTCATCTTGGTGTTCTCCAAGGCCAAAAACACAGCATCAATGGGACCAGACAACATCCCAGATTGCCTTTTAAACAACTTAAAACATGACCTAGCAGACCCACTAAAGAGGGACCATCAACTGACCCTAGGAATTATAAGCCCATAAGCTTGAACTAGCCTCATCTGCAAAACCATGGAAAGAATCATTGTGGATCTTATTAACAAGGACATAGGTAGTCTCCAATCTCTGGACTCAACCCAGTTCAAATTTGTTAAAGGTAGATCATGCCTAATGAACATGGTTGACTTCTCTGAGAAAGTCACCAAGGCTCTGGACAAGGGAAAGACAGACCTACCCAAGGCATTTGATACAATCCCCCACTTAGGTATTACAGAGAAACTCTCCCAATTAGGAATTACGCCATACATTACCAGATGGGTAGTCAACCGGCTCATCAACAGGACACATAGTGTTAAAGTGGATGACTTCACTTCTAGCAAAAGACCAGTCACCAGTGGCATACCACAGGGTTTTATGATGGGCCCCTTACTGTTCAGAATTTATTTCTCAGAAGTCCAGGCAAACTTCTACGGCCTATGGTTGACCAAGTTTGCTGATGATTGCAAATTGGGAGCAATCAATGACTCTACCAATGATGTTAATATACTGCAAACAGGATTAAGGCAGACAAATGATTGGTCCAAAGCCACGGATTAAAGCTAAATGCAAAAAAAAAATGCATTATTATTCCTTTTGGGAAAGCTGACATCCCTGCCAATTACATTATAGACAGAAACCCCCAAAGTGTAGACCTAGTGGTACATAATCTGGGTACTCAGTCTGATAACCTGAACTCTGACCCCCACGTATCCACAGCAGTAAGGAAATCTTTCTATGTGGCACATCTTATAAGTAAAGACATCTCATTTAGACCCAAGGATGTTATAATTCCATTACACTCGGACCTCATCAGACCAGTAATTGGGTAGAATGTTCCCTTTTGCATGTACCTCACCAAACACCTGCATCAAATGGAGAGACCACAAAGGTTTCTCACCAAGAAATTACAGCGTGCAGAAAACAAGTCTTGCACAGAAAGACTGAAAGCCCTGTCACTGTATTCTGTCCCCTATAGGTTGCTAAGGGGTGACCTGTGCCTTGCTTACAAGGTAGTCTCTGACCCGGTCCTGATGGATATGATACACATTCGTAAATCAAACTGCACAAGGGTCACTCACTCCTGGGATCTTAACCTAGCCTCTGACATGAACAGGTCATGCTGGACAATTGGCTACATCTCCCAGAGACTGACACTTCTCTGAAAAAAAGCTTCCAATTCACATGAAACATAGACAATCCCTGACTCTCTCCAAACGCAAACTATTTCAATGGATGGTTAACTGCAAATTCACTACTAGGGTGGTGCCCATGTCCCTTCTGGACAGATGAATTAGTTATTAACTACCATGGACCTTTACCTCTGCGAACTTCACTCACCTAACCACCGACAATTGGAGCAGCTCGGGATAAATATCGCTAGGCTTGTAACGGCTCTAGGGCCATTAGCCTAGTAACCTTTTATGAACCTATGAAACAGGTAAGTGACTGCTGAGGAGGGTAATATGAGGCGAACAGTAAAGCTTTCCCGGCAGCAGAAAGGCAGAGATGAGATGACATGATTTCTCTTGGTTGGGAGGAGGGGTGAATTACAAAAATTTGGTAAAGAGAGATTTAAAGCCAATAAATGGACTAGTTAAAGGGGTTGGAAAAGGTTAAGAATAATTAGGTGCAACTGAAGAGTCACTGTATATGACACTAAAATTAATTAGTTTAGAAATTTAGTGTGAGCAATGGCAAACGTTTGGGAGTAGTTTTTGAGTTGAAAATAAGAGGGCAACACCGATGAGATGCCAGTTTTTAAATGCAGTAGAGAGGTAGACAGGGAGTTTGTAAAGGCAAAAGGCTGCTGCAAATAGACTGCTTGACGGTAAGAGGGACTGAAGGCAATATTTGCCTCAAAGGTAGACTAAGTAAGTTTGGAAGACAGACAGTAGTTTGACAGCGACACCAGAAAAAGGTTAATGTGGGGGGGGGTTTGGACATGATGGCAACAAAGTAGCTTCCTAACACCTGCTAGTGATAGCCAATCAGTATACACACATGTGCAAAAGCAGTCACACACACAGAAAGAGTTAAATAACAAAGTAAGTACAAGTGAATTACGTTACAAGAAATTTACCACAGCTGCTTGCAATAGGCTGAATTAGTACTGTCTTACTGTTTCACAAACTATGGCAAATTAATACAGCCTAGAACAGCAATTACGCCAACCTAATTGTGTGCCAATAATCAGTGCAACAGATGATATACATTAAAGAAGGAAAAAGGGAGAAGAAAAACAAAGGAGTGGTCAAGGTACCTAAGCAAGTGTTATGTAAGAACAGGTACATCTGTAAGGTAGCAGGTGGCCCTGACATTTGGTAACTCTCAGAGTGAGGAATGGATGTGTTTTAGTTTAGCCTTATCTTGTAAAATGCTCCGTGGTACCTTCATGTTAGGAGTAGATGCCAGCCTATAAGACTGTCCATGTAAACAGAAATGAAGGAGAAAGAAAAGAGAAACTGTCAGTGGAAAAGCTGGAGAATTGGTAGTAAAACTCAGTCCATTAATGGAGCTAGTAACAGTGGTGATATGCACATCTGAAGCGTACACAAGAATGGTGCTGAACTGAGAAGGTATCACAAAGGAAGATTATCCCACTAAAAGGATAAAACCTGGTACACAAATTATGATATAAATCCATGCTTGTGTGTATATGTACACATATATGTATACGCACACACCTACACATGTATAAGTACTTACATGTATATTCGTATAACATTCTATATATATATATATATATATATATATATATATATATATATATATATATATATATATATATATATATATATATATATATATATATATATATATATATATATATATATATATATATATATGCACACACACACACACATATACATATATATATATACACACACACATATCTATATATATATATATATATATATATATATATACACACACACACACACTCTAGTGCAGCATGCAAAACACACACAGCAACCAAGAGACCAGGTCATCAAAACAAAACTAGCTATCTGACTTTTCTCTTTCACAGAAAAAGACTAATTCCTTCTTTCTTTGTCACACTGCACAAAAAACAACACTGACACAATATATAGTCAACTTCCATGTTTACTCCAGTAAGTGGTTTCATGCAATCAGGGCAGGCAGTTCAGTACAGAGAGGTGTATTTTTATCACGGAATTGCAGTGAAACCTATTTGATCAATTCATATGCCCAAAATGAAGTCTCTCAAACCAGGTCTGGCATGAATTCTGAAGAAGACCCCTACTCATACCTTTCAACTGTCCAGATTTTCTCAGAATTTCCATATTTTTGCCATACAGTGCAATATGTAACAAGGTCTTACCTGCACCCAGACAGCAAAGTCAGCATTAATCAAACTGAACTGTCTTACCGTGCAATATAAATGAAGACCTTAAAGCATTTTTCCAGTGTAAATAAGCTAATAACCTAGTAATGAGTGACAATCTGTTAAATCAGTGTAATAATGCATGTATTTATTATTATTGTGTTTGTCTGTGTCTGTAGAATTTTGTGTATTATTATATTAAATTCTTATATTAAATACATTTATTTTTAATATTATATATATTTATTTATTTATTTATATTTATTATTAAGAGATAGATTTAACATATTTTTTTATTATTTTAATATTTATGACAATTTTTTTATAAAAAAATTTTTTACATGAATAATATTTATTTTGATTTTTTAAAAATTTATGATACAACCTAATAAAAACAATATTTATTATCAAATACTCTCATAAATACATACAGTATACATAATGCTATTATTTATGTTATTATGAGACATTTACATGTATCAGCTTACTTACTATTTTTAGTCTTTCTTACTTACATTTTATTGACAATTGTACATTTTTTGTCCAATATTTTATGTTTTTTTTTCAATATTAAAATATTTATATTTATATATTTTATTTTGTGCAATTTTGTTTGTAATTTTGTGTAATTTTGACAATAATTTTCTTTCTATAATTTTTACACATAGTAATTCTATTAATAACTCAAAATTAACTCAATTAATTATTCATTTAATCATTCAATAGTTCAAAATTTAGTATAGTTATTATATATAATATTTATATTTAATATATATATATTTATTATACCCCATAATTATCCTTAGCATTTTGTGTTTGTTTTTTTTTTTTATTTTGTAATTCAATTATTAATTTATATTTTGGCACATTTTATTAAGCTTCAATTAATTCTATTAATTATTAATTTTAATTTTTTAATTTTTTTTTTTTATATTTTATTTTTCATTCATCTCCAGAGATAGTTTACTGTAGAGATTTATTACATTCATACATATATATTACATGAGGCATTATTTTTATATATGGTTCATATTGGTTGGTGAATGGCCAATGTTTGTTAATGGGATTTTATTCATTCTTTTTTCTTGTGTAGCAATCAGTAGTCACATTAATTTGTAATATGTAAATTAATTTATGCATGTTTTGTTTGAAAGATAAGTATTTTTTTTCAAAATTTGTTAAAAATGTTTTAAAAAAAAAATAAAGATAGTATATTCAGAGTTGAAATCCATGTGATAAGCATTCAATACATGCATTGAATGGCAGATTACCGCTTTAGTTATACCATTAATATATTTGTATGAAGTTTTTTTTTAAAATTTTAAAAAAAACTTTAAAGCCAAAGAAGAAGTTTTTTTGGAGTTGTGTTTTTTTGGTTCTGATGCGATTCTGATGAATGGAGATGAAATGGTTGGCCTTAACTGAGTTTTTGTTTTACTATTTGTCTTATTCTTGTCCACTGTTTGATGTTTTTGGTTTCCAGCTCCGTTGCCTTGCATTTAAATGATCCTGTTGTATTTTTTTTGTTATCGTTGATCGTGGTGTGAACTTATCTTGTTATGTAATAAACTGTGAGTTCCATCGTATCGAGTATTTATTCCCTTTATTTCGCTCATTGGTGGGACCGGAGCTTTGGTTGCAGTTTCAGTTCTACAACTTTTATTTACGATGTATTATTATCATGTTAAATGTAGTTATGTTTTGCATGCACCTTGAGCCCGAAGAAACATAATTTTGCTCGGTTCGCACTTGTGTGAATCGAAGTGACAAAGTTTACTTTGACTTTTGACTTGTATAGTTTTGATCTGCTCCTCATAAAATTTGTGTTTTTCCAGCAAAATCATCAAGGAGTGAAGTCACTAAACAAAGCCAGACATTTGAGTTCCAGATATCCCCTCATTCACAAAATGTATCCTAACACAAAACCTGGTATTCTAGCAACTTTCTAGGCTTACAATATCAGTATTTAATGTGTCCTCATTTTTTTGGCCATTTGTCCCCATTACTCTTGGCTCGGTCCAGATTTCTTCCCTACGTGATTAAAAGATATGTTAGTACTTTTAGAAGACTACTCACTTATGTGCATCAACATTTACCCAGTTATTATTTAAAATTGTAACCTTGTTCCAAGCTGACCCAGCGTTGACCCCGCCCTACTTTATCTCCGCCCATTCTGATTCTTCATTCAGCCCACCCCCCCGTCATTTGGTTTGATATCACTAAGTATATAGGCGAGTAGATTTACAAGAGTTGATTGAGTTCTCTACCCAACGCCCCCCCAGTAAATTTCTTACTTCCTGTACACACATCTGACCGTTGCGTCGTGGCTGATTTCAATGTGGGTTTCTAGCTTTGCAGGTTATAAAAAAAACAGTACATTAAATTGTTTTCAAGCTGCATTTATCACTTTATGCCCATAACTTTAAGGGAACAAGCAAATTAACTTTACGTTAGTACCACTAAGGACAAATATAATGATTACCTGTTGTTATTCGTGCTGTATTTTTTATTGCGAAGTTTCCTCTGTTTCTGGTGTTGCAGGTTCGGGTTCTGGAAGGAAGGAAATGTAGACGCATAGCCGTGTTCACATTCTGAAATGTAGAAAAATACAAATATTAACAAAAGCAAACAAACAACATCGGTTAACGTCAACAAATTGAACATTTTAAGATATTGCCAAATTTAGAATGCATTTCCGTCCGTAGCATTTTCCTCCTGTTTCACGTCGATGTGTGTTGGGGAGTGGAGCGATTTGACAATTTTTATTTTTAATATTCGTGCTGCACTCAAAATCTGTCGAATGAATTACACTTTGACATTTTCGTTGTCGTTTATTTTAACGTCACTCTCTTCGCACCTACACGCCAAGTAGTTCCAAAACAGTAATACTAAATTGTCAAATCTGCTACAGCTGTCATTAAGTACAAGAAACATAAACACGTTTATTCGTTACCTCGCTCCCTCCTTTCCAAATATTCAGCAGCTTCCAACAGCCTCTGGATGTTGATCATCTGCACCCCTTCCATTATTAACAGTAACAGTCTGGTGCTTAATTCAGACGGACAATATAAAAATTATAAAAATACGTATTTTCAAGAATAAACAACTACCGAAATGCTTTCGATATTGAAATAAATCTTGACTAGACGTCGTTTTTTCGTGCTCTTTCGATTTATCGTTAATGACTTGACAGTAAAATTAAACATATAACATTTACTTTAAAATAGTTTCGTTTCAGTGAAATATAAAATGTATAAAATATTAAAAAATGAAAAAAATAGAGACGAGTACAGTATGTATAGCTGCCAGTGCCCCTGTCAGATTCCCCACCAGTTTGTTTACCTCTGGATCGGGATAGTGGGGGAGGGGACAAGAGCAAGTGGAATTGAGGTGACATGGGAAATGTAGTCGTTCAGGCTGTTCTATTTAAAGGGCTAAAACTGTTTTTAATTCCTCTCTTGGATCAGCTGATGGGAAGTTTGTACGTGTCAATAGTGCCTTGCGAGATGCGATTAGTTAGACGAGGCTCTTTTCTTCTAGGGCGAACTAATTAAACATGTCTGAAATATTGTTCCCGACTTTGGGTATATATTACAGTGGAAGCCACAGTAGATGCTGATAATTGTATATTCCAGGTCAGACTTGGTTTTATAATGGTTAATGCGATAACTGAAAAAAAAAACTCATTACCACAACCTGGTAAAGAATTAACTAACGACGCATAAATGCGGAAATCAACGTTTCAGGACTTCTTGAGCCTGTACTGTACTGGGCCAGCACATACAACATTTTATTATATAAACTTCTCATGGATAACATTTATATGTCTGAGTGTGCAAACTTGCGAATACATTTTCCAGTGTTTCTTATGAACCTTATTTAATGCTTGTAACGCTAAAAGAATGGATACGTACACACAGCGTGCGTAATATGTGGATTGGGGATCCAAATCTGCGTTTTATACTTGTACTAAACAGGTACGCAATTATTAAGCATGCAACGAGAAATATGAAGAATGGGAACCTACTTTTAAAATTCAGAATTCGCAGGTTTAACCGTGCCATCCAACCAGACGAACACATTACATTAAGGATTTCTGTAATCTGGTTGTACTTATTTAGTTTTCTAGCTGCTTCTTTGGAGCTTGCTAATAACAAATGTGCAAAACACTTTTGTTTTTCATTCGAAAATATTTTAAGCGTAAAAAAAAAGAATTTCTGAAAATTTCGCATATGTTTAAAAGGGCACAATTGCTGGTCTGCATTTCTACAATGGTTAAGTGCGGGATTAAACCCGCCAGTTAATGGCATTTTACGAGACATCATTCTGTATTCAACGACTGTTCTAAACAGCACCATATTTCGAGTGTTGGTAATGTTCTTAAAGTCAGCCAAATAAATAGTAGAGTTAACAACTTGCGGTAAAATAAAAAGGGCGAGAGAGATTTATGAAGAAATATTCGTCACCTTTTTTTGGGGGGGGGGGGGGGCGTAGTAGTCCAGCTTTTGACCTCGTGCATCTGAAGCAGGTAAGTATTTTTGCCCTATTTTAAGACTACCGATCCCTTCGTACACCTACACAGCTGAGTTCACTTTTGAAGTAACTAATTGATTTCTTTGTGACTTGCCTGCTCTGCGTATTGAGAGCTTCCTTTGTACATGTACTTTACCATTGCTGACCTTTTATAGACATAACATCTCTCAACTGTATAGATTTGCACAGAATGTCTCAAATTTTTATTTCATATTTTTGGTCCACTTTTCATAAAACTGATTTTCTGGCAAAACATTGCTAAATCATTAAAGACTGAAGTCAGAAAATGACATTTGCTTTTCAGATTGCATACCCTTCAGAAAATTCATGCAAACACAAACCCTATTATTCTATCGACTTTATAATATTGTAAGAACAATATTTAAAAATTTGCCCTATTTTTGAGCCCCCCCTTTATGACTTTGTCTAGATTTCTTGACCTAATAGGTTGAGAGGTATGCTGTAGATTGTTGAGTAAAAAGGGAGAAGATACAAACCCTGCCTAAATGTGACAGGAGGTGAAAAATGAATCCAGAGCTGTGGGTGTGATATGAGCTCTGACCTAACCTAACTAAATGCTTACATGCCTTGGTTCGAAGGTGGATGTATATGGTGGTGGTGGGAAGGAACAATATGTGAAAAAAAATGCTTTTCCTTCTTCAGGACAGAGAACTGTAGATCAAACTGCACTTTTCTCACAAGAAAACTGCATTAAATCTTGTTTCTACCCAAGCAAGAATGTCAGATCCTGATATTTAGGGTTGCCCAGCAGGGCATTTCTTACAGAAAAGCAAGATTTTGCAGGGTGAACCACACTCCCAACTAATTCGAATAACTTGTTTTCTTTTCATAGCCAAAATAAAGACAGACTGTTGCAAAATGTTATTTCTCTTGTTTAATTCAGCTATTTTCAGAAATACTGGAACAAAAGTTAGAAAACGTATTTGCACTTAAATGTTAGGATGCTCTATTACTACTTTAAAATTTGTTTGGGGCCCAAAAATCGAGGAAGCACTCTCTCTCTCTCTCTCTCTCTCTCTGTGTGTGTATGTATGTATATATATATATATATATATATTTTTTTTTTTTTCAAAACATTTAGACAAGGCCTTAAGTCCTATTGAACAAGGCAGCTTGCAAATGGCTCAAGCTATGATGCATCACCTGTAATGGTGTGTACTGGCCTCCATCTTGTCATATCAAGAGTGAGAGCTACACTTTATTTACTCAAATCTTTTTCTAAAAAGAAAATAGTTTCCCTGTTTTGGTATGTTGTATATTATGTACATATACTGTATTACTGTCAGTAGAAGTATGTCAGGTTAATCCTCTGTATTGCAATTTCTTATTTTTCTGTGCTACTTTTTTTCCTCCAGAATCCCTGATCATCCCTAATATCAGTTCTTTTTATATGTGTGCATTCCCTGTTTATAAGAATTTTAACATTGTAAATTGTTTTTTTTCTATTACTGTTCTCTCTTTTCCATATAATTTTTTTTTATGATTCTGAGCTGAGCATGAAAATGGTCCAAGAGAACAAATCGGTGTGCTGCCCGGTTAACAGATTTAAGCAAACAAATAAAATGCATTTTGGGATGCAATCGTTCCAATTTGCATAATCTTGCAAAAAGAGGAAGAGACAGTAGCCCCATTGAGAGTACCCAGGGATGCCTTTCATTCAACCCATAGTCACAAAGATCAGGAGGCCTCTGATATGGACTTTTGAAGGTCTACCTATTTGCTGCAGCTACTTAAAAAGCTTACTTAATAATATGCCTGATTCAGGTATCTAAGAATCCTTTCCTAAACCTAATCAAGGCAAACATGTTGATTTAGTAAGGAGTGTCTTTGCAAATGTAACAAAATGCCTGAAAGAGTTTCCAGCAAAATGCAGCAAATAGGAAATAAATGCTTTCCAATTTACTGTGTACGATGATGAGTGAGTGCAGCTTTAAATGCCAGAATAAACAAAATTAATGTGAAAGTGTTTAGTGAAGTTGGTCTGCTGAACCTTGAACTGGTAAAGACAAAAATTCAAGTCAGACACTCCCATACGACCAATCATCTCCAAAAATGAGATAGAGATTAAAACGTACACAAGCACTCCGAGTTGGTGGAAAGTGTGATTGAACTGATTTGAATGGTTCCAATCGTCAAAAATAACAATTCAGTATGCTGAGTACAATTTCAGCTTAATTAAAAATGTCCTTGTTTAAAATTAGTAAGTGCAACATATGAAGTTGCCGAATCAGTGTGTGTGTGTGTGTGTGTGTGTGTGTGTGTGTGTGTGTGTGTGTGTGTGTGTGTGTGTGTGCACACTATGACCTCAAGTCTCAGACAGAAAGCAGCACCTAAATCCAAAAAGCAAGTGCGCCATGTCAGATAGATTAGGCTCACTGTCCAAAACTGGATTGCAGTCACACATTATCTGGTCCATTAATTCTACTCTACATAAATTGTACATCAGTATTTGGACTGACTGACCGAAAAAACAATACAGTGAGTTTCATCCCTTGAGTACATTGTCTCAGCATGAATCAGTGTGTGTGTGTGAGAGTGTGGGAGAATGCAGTTCAAGTACTAGATGTGCATAATTTCTTAATGCAGGTAGCAAATATATTTTACAAGGTCTGAAAAAAGAGCACCGATGACTACATTTTGCAAATGGCTATGGCCAAAGACAGGGAATTAACCAATATAGCTAAAAAATAGAAAAAAATGTGAAGTACAACTTCTCTTCATGCTAAAGTGGTAATAAAATGTTGTAGTGGTAACACTTGCCGTGGCTAATAGACAAAAATAGAATAAAAAAAATAATCATCACAAGGTAAAACTAAAGCAGACTGCAACAAAAGAGACTGCTTATTTCAGTAACTAGAATATGAAGAGTCAGCAGACAACATGGTTTTCGGAAGGCTTTACTTAAAAGCATTGTTAGGGCTGTAGGTTAAGTCAGTCTGCTTTCTATCACATAATGTTAAAATATGGTAAAAAAGGAGCTATGACATTTTTTCAGGTCTTCATGTTACACACTATCAAAAGGTCAGAACGCAAATATATACATTTTCATGCCTTCACATTACATTAAACAAAAAATATCTTAATTGTCAATAGTTAAGAAGCAGTTGAAATGGTCAAATCCATGGTAAATTTCTTTTCCATTTTACTCTTCACAGCTATTTAATTGTCATTCTGCCTCACAGAATCACTGTTTGTTTTACAGCAACATTACATGACACCTTTCTTTGTTTTTCCATAGCAACATTAATTTTTACAGTTTTGCATTTTCATCTATCTTTCTCAGAAAATAAGTGAAACAATTAGCAGTAGCAGTTTGATAGACATCCAGAGTGGTGTGACATGATAATACGTCTTAGTTTACATCTGCATTCAAGAAAATGGCACATTTACTTCTTACCTCAGTACCACTGTTGAGCCCGTTTGTACATTTGTTGGTGTGTGTGTAAAACAGAAAAGTGGATTTTTTCAAATTACACACCGTCTCCAGTTTTTGATGAGAGAACACCATATAAAAGCTTGAAAATGAGACTAACATTTGGAGACTCACTACTAATTTGGGGAAGTAAAGTCAAGCTCTGACAGTCACACTTTTATTTTCACAGTGAACTAGTGACATGGTTCTCAAAATACCCACAGAGGAATAGAACCAAGACAGAGGTATAGACAAAGTGTAAGACTGTAAGGTGTATACATTGTTTGATAGTCTTCCCATAGACTGCATTTTGCCTAGGGCTGAATAGCTTACTGAGTTTGAGCAAAGATTTAAAGATTGACATGACTCCTTATGCTGAACTGGCTTTTTATATTGTGACACAGTGCTTGACCAAGGTGCTCGAGAAAAAAAAAGTAATTTCTAATTGTATGCTTGGATTCTTTTGCCCCTCTAAATTCTGCTCTAAAGCGATTTTTTTTTAAACATTTGTTATAACACTTAAGACATAGGCACACATTCAATACTAGAAAATAATCCATATTAACATTTTTACATTTGCATTCATTATACACTACATATATGCTTTCTTTCTTTATAACAACTGTCAGTCAGTCCAACATTACTTAATTTGTTCAATTCCTGCATTCCCTTAAACCTCATTCATCCACCTGAATATTATTGTACAAGTATTGCTCCCACAGATTCTAATTATTTCTATGTAACTTGCTCCTGCCCTTTTCTAAATATCCCACTTACATTTCTTTTACAATATTCAATACTTCAGTACAGTTGGTTTAGATTTTGATTCCCATTTTGTAGTAACTGCATTTTTGATAGTTGATAGAATTAAACTTAATAAGGCCTTATTGTGTTTTAAAGAATTATCAGGGTGTACATTAAACCCTGATTGGGGAAAGTATAATTGTGTAAGTAAACTTACCTTAACAGTAGATGTTTGAATTATCACTGCTGCAGTACCTTAGCTATATGGGTTATATCCTACCAAGCATAACAGCCAGCCATAACCCTACCAAACATAACAGCCAGCCAACTTCCAAAGTTAGACTAGACAGCAATTATATTTCACAAGAACATGTGCATTTAATTTGAAGCTTTGACACACATCCAGTACCTATTTCAGATCATATGCCAATAACAACTAAGATAAAATGCAGGGTAATGAAGTAAAAATGAGACACTTGGACTTCCCCACCTGCCAGTTAAAAAAGAGGAATTTAAGGAATAGATAGTGGAAATTATTTGAGAGTTGTTAGGGAAGATAGAAATTTCTTCAGAAGCTATAGCTAATGAGTGGGATAAAATGAAAGTGAAGTTTAAAAATAGGGTAGAAATAAAAGTAAAAGAGATATGATTAAGAAATAATAGGAATTAGAAGGGCTGACAAAGGTTAAATCATTGGAAAATGAGGGGAATCTCACAGAACAAGAAGAGGCTCAAATGGGGCTTTCAAGATGGCTGCACATCGAGTAACAGCTTTAACTGTAGCTCTCCCAGTGTGAAAACAGAAACTCAACAGAGAAGGCCAGTACACTTTTGTTCTTTATGGGCACATTTCAGTAACTGGCTAGTAACTGTACTGCCTGGATGCTAGGGAAAAAAAGAAATACAGAGCACCAGGAAAAAACTAGCTACAAAATGTGAGGAAGAAACACTGAATGGAGAAAGTTCTGCAGCTGTTCAGCAAAAAGCAATGCAACATCCTGACATGACTTCCAATAACCTACAGGAAGATATAAGACAATTGCACACAGACCTGGCTAAACTAAACAGCACTGAGGGCGTATATCAACACAAACAACAAAAGGCTAGGAAAAAATGGAAGAAGCTTTAAACAGATACTCAGATGAGGTGATAAAGCTGCAAACATCAGAGGTTGAAATGAAGAAAAGGCTGGCTGAATATGAAACTGCTCAGGAAGAGATGTTTAAAAAATAATTTAATTAGTAGACAGAGCACATAGGGAAAACCTGAGATTTTTAGCTATACCAGAGAAGCTGGAAGGAACAGACTACATTAATTTTCTGAAAGCACAAATAAGCAACTGGACTGGTATTCCACAGCAGGAGTTGTTAGTTGAAAGGGCACATTGTGTGTATGATCCAAACCTGGCTATGAGAAAGCAACCTAGACCTTTAATAGTAAAGATGTAATCCTACCAGCAAGAGTTGATTCTGACAAAATGTGACAGAAGGACAAAATACTAAAAGTGGGAGACAGCAGAGTGTTTGTAGAGAATGATTACTCATACACCAGGCAGAAGAGGAGTAAATTCATTCACCTATTTAGGGAATTTCGAGACACAGGTGTGAAATTCAGGCTGTTGCACCCAGCAGTCTTAAAGGTATTTTTCCCCAAAGAGACAAAATCATTGTTTGATGAAGTACATGCTAATGAAGAAATACAAAAGTTTGTCCAACAAAAAGTGAGCTGTGAAACAGAAGACGATTCTGCTTATTTTTCTTCTGGTAATAACGACCATAGAGAAGACTGTACCTGTGAAATCTTTTCCACTGTTTCAATAAAAAATGGAGAAAAGGAAGGGAGCAAAAGAGTTGAGTAGAAGAATTGAGAGTACGTTGGAAATAAAGCAGAGACAGGATTTTGGAGATGGAGATGAACAGTAATAAAAAGTCAGTAACTTAATGTGAGATTATAATGCAATGATTATATTTGTGGGGCGGCCACAGTGGTGCAGCGGTTAACATTGCCGCCTCACAGGAAGAGGTTCTCCGGTTCGATCCTCAGCTGGGGTGCCTTCTGTGTGGAGTCTGCATGTCCTCCCTGTGGTCGCGTGGGTTTCCTCCAGGTGCTCCGGTTTCCTCCCACATCCCAAAGACATGCAGGAGGTGGATTGGACACTCTAAATTGGGCCTAGGTGTGAGTGTGTGCATGTGTATGCCTTCTGTGGAAGGTTGGGCGCCGGGCTGGTAACTCAACACTGTAAAACTCCACTGCCAATCATGAGTGGACAGATGATCCGCTGTGGCGACCCCTAACCAGGAAAAAGCCGAAAGAAGAAGATGACAGAAAAAGAAAATCTGAAAATATAAGACTTTTTCAGAATTTGTTGGGACTTGTGGGGGGACTCTAAAGTATATGCCCTACTTCATGTCATTAATGTTCAGAAAAATGATTTGGGGAGGGAAGAGAGGGGAGAAAGTTAACTTTAAGTAAAGAAAACATTTTTTTCTTAATAGTACTATTTTTGTGGTGTATGTTTTTCTTTGCATGCTATAAAGTAAAGATGTCTCAGTTATTTTTAAGTGTAATGGGGATTCTAAATAGCTACTGCTGTTTTTATCCTTTCCATCTTCTCTCTCTCTCTCTCCTTGTTCAGTTTTGAGAAATGTAGGCACTGCAATGCCAAAAAAATGGTTAAAAGAACATGACAAAGGAATGATTGATGTGCTTTTTTCATTCTTGCATGGGGGAATGACTGGATTAAGGACCTTAGATTGATTTAGTGATGGGTTTTGATAGAGGGCAAGTAAATGAAGGATAATGTTGAATGTTATGAGTTTTTTTCTAGAGAATGAATGTATACTTAGTAGCAATTCTGTATCTGCCCCTTATGTTTCCATCGAAACAATCGGATAAAGAGAAATTATATGGTTATAATTGTCTCCATGGAGAAAGTCTGATAATGAGAAATTGGTTGTCTGGTTCTCATGTCTCCATGGAAACAATCTGGTAAAGAGAAAACGGTTACAGCCGGGTGGAGAGTGGCTGGGGAAATAAGAGAAGGAAAACTGTCTAGACGTTAATGTTTTCTGACAGCATTCAGGGGTTTTCCCAGCTGGGAGAGCTATAAATATAAGACAAAACTAATTATCACTTAGTAGAAGCATAGGCTGCACTGTGCGTCTTAACATAGATAACCTTTCTTTTAGGTTAACTCAAGTGTGTGAGTGTGGTTGTCAGTTTGGGACATTTGTTCCTGTTAGGAGGTTAAAACTTCTATATTTTTAGGTGTACATAGTTTTGTTTGTTAGTATTAAATTAATAGGTTTTAGGGGGTATCTTTTTTGGGGGCTTTCAGTAAAACAAAAAGTTTTGTAAGATGTGACATGGGCTCAAATGGATGTGACAAGAAACAACTATATAAAAATTCAACCTGCCAAATAGTGTATGCATGTAACACAAAACCTGGAACTAGACATTTAACAAAAAGGTGTTATACATAAAAGGTGAAAATAATAACTTTGTAATAGAATAATGCTTTCTGTAATGTCTTTAAATGTCAATGGTCTCACAGATAAATGCAAAAAAGAAAGAATAGTGAACTGTATTAAAAATGTAGAGTGCAAATAGCTATGTTACAGGAGACACACTTGGAAAGAACTGAACATGTGAATTTGATAAACTTTCTTTTAGTCTCTTCCCACATATCCTTAGCTGCCACATCAAAGTAATTTTTAATCCATACTCCTAAATACTTCATTTTATCAAGTCCCCATAAATATGGATATTGCTGAACCAATTCATATGTGGGTACATAATCTACTATTATTGCTTTTGTTTAGCTTCATTAATTTTGTATCCCGAAAAGATATTAAACTGTCTCAAAATGTTCCACAACACTGTAATGTCTCTTTCTGGTTTTGCCAGGTATAAAATAATACCATCTGCAAATCGAGCCAGCTTTTCTTGACTACCATACCAATTATATCCTTGAATTTCTGAGTCCCTTATTTTATTTGCCAATGGTTTTAAATATAATGTAGATAAAGTGGAAAGAGGACACCCTTGTCTGGTTACTCTTCTCAAGCAGAAATTATCAGACAGGACCCCACCCACTTTAAATTATGCCTCTGATCCCTCGTATATCCTCCTAATCAACCTTATAATTTTATCAGGGAATGGAAACTCTTCCGTTAATCTGCTCATAAAGTTTCAGATTACTCTGTCAAATGTTTTCCCTCCATCAAGACCCACCAACAACAGTGGTATTTTCTTACATTCTGCTTTCCTCTGGACCATCAGTGTTTTGTTAATGTTGTGAAATGTTCGCCTCCCCTCCACAAAAACCACATCGATCCATATCTGTCAATTTTGGCATTACTTTTGACATTCTTTTAGTCATTATAGACATGAGCAATTTATAATCATGGTTTAGTATTGAAATGGGCCTGTATGAATCTGGATCTGATGGATCTTTACCCTCTTTAGGTATTATAGTTACCACTGTTTTCTTCCAGGATGTTGGTACTTCTCTTAAAATACCGTTAAACAAAACATTCCAGATCTTATCAGTTTTTCCCTCCGAGCTTCCTAACATCCACAGGAATACCATTTATTCCTGGGGACTTTCCTGTTGATTGGTTATACATCACAATTTTTATCTCATCTCCTCCTATCCTAACATTTAGTAATTGAGCCTTCTCTACCACTAACCTTGGCATGTTTAATTCCTCCATAAACATTTCCATTTGTATCTTTTCTTGATTTCCATATTTCTCTACTTTACACAGACTTTCATAGAATTTCCAAAGTATTTCTAATACTTCTACAGGATCTCTTGTTACCTTCCTTGTTATAGGCTCCCTAAGCTTGGTGATGGCCCTTTCTACTTTCTGTTGCGTGAGTCATTGTGCTAAAAGTTTTTGTACTGTAATGTTGTTATCAAAACACAGTTGCTTAACAGCAATCATTCTAAAGTCACGCATATTATCAAGGTAATCCCTTATTTTCTGCTTAGCATTCTGCAGTTGATCTGTATCTTGTTCTGTGAGATTCCCCCTGTTCTGCAATACTTTAACATTTGTCAGTCCCTTTTAATAATTCTTGTTACTTAACCATAGCTTCCTTTCTTCCATTTCCACCATATTTTTAAACTCCACCTTAATTTTATTCCACTCCCTAGCTACATTTTCAGAAGTAATTTCTATCCTTTCAAATAACTCCTGAATAATCTCCACACTCCGTTCCTTAAATGCCTTTCTTCTCAACAGATAGGTGCAAATGCGTCAGTGTCTCATTTTTATTTTATTGCCCTGTGTTTATATTTTTAGTTATTATTAGCGCATAATCTAAAATAGTTATTGGGTACATATCAAGACCTTCAATTAAATGCACATGCTCCTTATGAAATGTAAGTTCTGTCTAGCCTAGTCCAGTTTTTATATCTTGGGGAATAGTATGTAAATTCACTCTGTACTCCTATTACCGAATTCACATCTTCCATGCCAAATGTTTTCATAAATTCCTTTGAAAATCTACCCTCTTTTGTTATACTTTCCCTTCTGGTCCCCCCAGACACATCCTCACTGTTGCAATCACATTCCAGTACCCACTTATAAGTGATATTCCTTGTTAAAAACTGATTATTTTTCCCAGAATTTTCTTAAGTTCCATTATAGCAGTTTTAGGTGGAATATAAATACATGCCACTATAATCCTCCCTTGCCAGTAGCCACTTAGCACTCCAAATCTGCCATTATCTTTTTTATCCTCTTCTATCACTATTGGAGCTCCTCTTGCAATTAATATAATTACTCCTCTTTTCCTTTGTCCCATCCTGAAAACCTTTCAAAATACAAAAACTGAGAAAACAAAAGCTTTGTTATATGGATATGGATAGTAAGATACAAGCAGTTAAAATGTTTTTAGTCCCATTTGTCTTATACACAGGCCAGGCATATTTTTATTAACCAGAGGAGAAGTTGTGGACAGCAATTAATAAAGAGCAGAAGGACTTTATCTAGGAGGGGAAGACAGCAAGAGTCAAGTGGGATACGTCAATTCTTCCAGTAGAACAGTAGACTGGGATTATCCAATTTGAAGGGGTATTTCAGGGCTACACAGTTAAGGCTCCTATACATAGCACAAGCAGAAAACTATAATTCAAAATAGAAAGGGATGATGATGAAACTGGGGGAAGCTCAAGTAACAAGGAGAGACTGGGGTTTTGGATGCAGGTCTTTAAGGAGAATGACAATAATCATACAGAATATTATATCTATGAAGTAGCAGTAAGTACCCTAAGAACTAAGCCAACACAGAAATGGGGAAAGGAGATTCTGCCAATATGGATAACTGTGCAATTAGGGATATAGACAATAGGTAAGAGGTGGCTGGAATTTATTGGGGAAAACTGGCAAAGGAACCAAGGTGTTGGGGGCAAATAACTAGAGAGCGAAAGATGATAGAATGGGAAGATGCCAAGAATTTATTTGGAATGCAGGATAGAGATTGCCTTCCCAGTCAAGGATTTATATTAGAGTATAGGCAAAGAGAAGGAAACAGGGGAGTCCTAAATGAAAGACCAGCACTGGTAGAGTTTTTAGTAGAAGCTAGAATGAAGCTGCCATTAAAAAGGAATAATTAGTACAGCATATAAAATATTGCATGATAACTATCAGAGGAGGTTAGAAAGGATTGAGAAGATAGCTTGGATAAGCAATTCAAAAAGAAACAGTGTGAGGATATATGTATGTCTTCCTGATATGCAACAAAATCTAGAATATTTAGGATTTTTGCTTGGAAGTGTTTACACAGATATTTTTATACCCTAAGTAGACTCCAGTGAATTTTTCCTCAGGTGGACAGCAAATGTTGGAGGTGTGACGGGGAAGAAAGTAGTCATTGTAAATATATTTTCTGCGAGTGTGGTGAGTTGGCAAACTTTAAGAATTCCCTGCAAGATGCACTGTTGGAGATGCTGGGTGGGCAGATTGGTGTGATGAGAGAGATGATATTTCTGAGCTGTGTTACAAAATCAGAGTTGCCCAGACATGGGAAGATGCAAAGAATTTATTTGGACCAGATAGGAAACTGTAAATTCCTGAGGGGGATTTCACCTATGACCCTCCTAGATATGGGCAGTCATTTCTAACTAAGATCAAGAGTTTAGGCAAGATCCTTTATATTGGGATTATATAGTATTATATTGGGTACACATGGCTAGGTTTATAAAGACCTTCAGTTCAGTAGCCCAGTAACCACCTATGAAACTATGGTAAGACCCTGCAGTGTCTAATTATGGTAGCTGCCAAAAATGCAATTACTAGAAAATTGAAATGAAAATCTAAACCAATTATACCAGCAGTAGTGAATATAGTAACAGAGATAAAACAACTGGAAGTGAGCTCTTTAGAAAAGGGTAGGAACAAACTACATAGGAAAAAATGTGAATTGTAGGAACAATACGTACGGGGGAGGAATGAGGTTTAAAAGAGGGCAGGACTTAAATGAGCCATGTCATGTTTGAATGAAAATGATTGGGTAGATTATAAGTGATGTATAATGTTTGCAACCGGGAATGTGTCAGTATGGTTTGTAATGTAAAATGCTTGCAACTAGAATTGTGTTGGTGTGGTTTGTTTTCATTTATATAAATGTATGATTGTCTATGTCATAAGTGATGGTTTAATAAAGATGTTTCTTGTTTAAAAAAGGCAGGAATTGAATAATTTATGTAGTGTTGGTTCGGTTATATGACATACAGCAATATCAGTGAACTATAATATTTGTAAATGGGAACTTGTTCATACAGTTTGATTACTTTTATACAAATATAAATTTGCCTTTGTCACAAGTGATAATTCAAAAAAGGTATTTAAAAAAAGAGGAGCCTAAAATGCAGAGTTCTAAAGAGAAAATAAGTGATTTTCTGGCTAATATGCATGAGTTTAGAAACATTGTTAAGCAACTGTTTTTGAT
Organism: Protopterus annectens; assembly: GCF_019279795.1. Lineage (NCBI taxonomy): Eukaryota > Metazoa > Chordata > Ceratodontiformes > Protopteridae > Protopterus > Protopterus annectens. The sequence continues at coordinate 7,985,885 of NC_056748.1, forward strand.
AACTCCACAGCACAAAAAACTTTTAGCACAACAACTTAAGAAAGTAGAAAGGGTTGTTACCAAACTTAGGGGGCCTATAGCAAGCAAATAACTTGAGATCCTATACAAGTTTTAGAGATATTTTGGAAATCTTATGAACATTTGTATAAAATAGAGATGTAGAAATCAAGAACGAGCACAAGTGGAAATGTTTAAGGAATACTTAATTATACCAAGGTTAGAGGTAGATGAGGCTCAATAACTACCAGTTAAAATAGGAGGGGATGAGATAAAAATAGTGCTCTATAACCAACCTTCAGGAAAGGCTCCCGGAACAGATGGTATTCCTGTGAAAGTTTGGAAGATTTTGTTTAACATTATTTTAAAAGGAGGGAAGCACCAGCACATTGAAAAAAAAACTATGGTTGCTATATTACCTAAGGACAGTAAAGACTCATCAGACTCCACTTCATACAGACTTGTTTCAATTTTAAACCATGATTACAAAGTGTTTATGTCTATAATAGCTAAAAGAATGACAAAAGTGTCGTCAAAATTGATAGATGTGGATCAAAGTGTTTTTTTGTGGTGGGAAGGCAAACATTTGACAACATTAACAGAACAATGGTGATCCAGAGGGGGAGCAGAATGTAAGAAAATGCCACTGTTGGTGGTGGGTTTTGATGCAGAGAAAGCATTTGATAGAGTTAGGGTTGTCAACCACCCAGAATTCTGGACTGTTTGAATTAAGGGACACTGTCCGGAAAATGGAAACAGTCTTTCATTGTCTGGAAAAAAATAACATTTTTCTTTTAATAAAAAAAAAATTACCTTTTTTTTAAGCATCTTCTTCTTTTAGAATAACCTTTGTGTGTGGTCGCACAGACGCAGAAGCCAAGATTGATTACATCTTCATCTTCAGTGCGGGTGAAATTGAAATTCCAGAAGACATTTGTACTGTGCAGTGGACTACCACGAATGGTCAGACAAGTGAGAGGTGTGTGTGTGTGTGTGTGTGTGTGGGGTGCAAGCACGCATGTGTTTGTTTTTGTTTTAGGAACATTAGCAAGGAGCTACAGCCTAGTGGACATTCTGCAGATGCTATTAGGGGATAAAGTATTTAAAAAAATGGGAAAAGGGGTTGAGGATGGATAAAGTATACTAGTAGTGATAACAGGCTCACATCATAGTTTTGGTTGAAACGGTCCTGCTGGATTATTAATACTAAATGGGTTTTGTAGGAGATCTGTGGCTTACTATTGACTGGACATTAAAGTACTAGTTACAGCCCATAGCCGTATCTGATTTTAAAAGTAACAGGTAAGCGCATATATTTTAAATCGTTAAACCATCTGTCAAGGATAGAATATCACTTAGTTCCCGTGTGTTTGATTACATTAGTTTCTGCATATTTTTGAATCCTTTTTTGAGGCTTTGTGACTATTAGCTGTGAGCCTGTGACAGATTCTGATCGTAACCTGGTTCCATTAGGTTTGAGGGGGTGGGTGAAGTTAGGCAAGGGCATAAGCAGAGTATCAAGATGACGCATTTGCATAGTATAAGCAAGCCTTCAAAGCAGTTTTGTTTTGATTAAAGAAAAGTGCACTGCTGCACTAGGGCACTACTGATAGTTTTAAGTAGCTGTTTGTTTCCCATTTTCCTTTCTGTTGAATTTACATTCTGTTCTCAGATCTCATCCTGTTGCCAGTACCACCCATCTATCCTTTAAAAATATACCCAATCCTCAAAATGTTGGCCTTGTACACTTTGCAGTGTAACATATTATCTTTGATAGTTGCCAGTTATAACTATGAAAAGACTATTTTTAGAAGTATGTTACTATGCCATAAGCACATTTTGTGCAGCTCTAATATAGCAGACACTGATTTAGATAGTTCTAATTCTGTGGTCTTTAATCCATAACTTTTCTGACAGAAGCTCAGAAAACCCACACCTTGGTGTTAGGATGAAAACTTTTATCAAAAATAGATAAATGTTTTGCAAAAATACAGACAAATATCACACATCACATCTGTACCCATCAATACCCAACATAAGTACCATTTAATTGTGTGTGTGTGTGTGTGTGTGTGTGTGAATATATATATATATATATATATATAAACAAACAAATAAATGATGATTCTGTGTGCATAGACTGAAATAAAAATTGCACCTGCATTTGTATTGGCCCTTATGTTCGGGTGTGATAGATGTTATGTATGGTGCCAAGTATAACTGTTGCTTGAATGAGTCCAGCCACAGCCCTGACCTCCAGTGATACCAGGAGTTGAGGCCCTAAGATCTGCTGGTAAACTTAATCCACCACTTGCCAGATGCATTTTTTGAATGTGGGTTTCAATGCTGTTTCAGTGAATGTGAGTTTCAAAGGCAGAGAAGTTTTAATGCTAAGTTTTATTTTCATTTTGAGAATGTCTTGCTTTGTTTAGCAAATGTCTATCAGTGTTTGTGCTATAAAATTTGAAATTAAAGTTTTAAATTAAATTCAGATATCTGTAATCATTGTAGAAGTAAAGCAGAAGACAGTATGCACATTGAGAGTTTTGAACAGTACTTAATGGCAACTGGGGAGAAACAGAGAAATGGACAAGTAATGGGACACTGGAATGGCTGTGTTTGTCGCGGGGGGGGGGGGGGGTATCAAAATTACATGCATTATGCTTTCACATACATGTCCAGAATTTTTGACATGGAAAGTTGGCAACCCTAGATAGAGTAGCTAGGATTTTAAAAGTAGGACAATGAAAACACTGGTATTCCCTGATATAATTGTGAGGCTAATTAGGAGGATGTATGAAGGATCAGAGGGAAGAATTAAAGTGGGACTGTTCTGTGATAGTTTGCGTTTGAACAAAGGAACCAGGCTCGGGTGCCCACTTTCCCCTCAAAAATGCAAGGATATAATTGGTATGGCTCACATGTTCATCGGTTCATAGGTGTTTACTAGGCTAATGACCACAAGGGCCGTTTTAAACCTAGCCATGCATCCCAAATCTCTGATGAGTTCTGGTGCCCTTGATAAGTGTAAGCAGTGGCTTGGGAGATGAAACATTTACAAGCAGGGGCCTGGGAAATGAACCATTTACAGGCTTGGTGTGGCCATTAGAGATGTAGGTGCCAAACCAGGGATGAATTTCCTGTTCCCCATTCATTGTCCCAAATTAAATGAATTGGGTTAGGGAGGAGCTCTGTTTCACATGGATGGGGAACCTGTTACAGTGAAGGGATAGTTTCCTGGGATACATACCTGTGTCTCCAGCTGGTCCTACTAGTCTTTAGAATGGGTAATTCTGGTGCTTTGTTTTGCGGATATGCAGGAGGTCCATCAAAGTGGGGTCTGACAATGCCTTGTATGCCACGCATAGATCTCCCCTCAACAGCCTGTTGGAGACAGAATACAGGGATAGGACCATGAGGCAGTGTGCATAGAACATGTTATTTATGCCCTGTAGATGTTCCAAATGTTGGCTCTACCCAGTTAGGTACATATCAAAAGGAGCATTGTACTAATGACAGGTCTGATGAATGCCAAATACAGTGGAACAGTGACTCTTTGGACATACCTTTGTTTATAAATTGCATAACACAGAATGATTTCTTTGGTAATCAAGAAAAGCTGAATTTATTTGCAGATAATACTATTTTGTATCTGGAAAAAAAAAAGAAACAGAAAATGACATCTCAGCATTTCCGGAACATTTTGAGACAGTTTGAAGTCTTTTTGGGATGTAAAATTAATGAAGATAAACCAAAGGCTATAGGAGTAAATTATGTACCCACACATGAATTGGTTTAGCAATACCCACATTTATGGGGACACAATAACATGACGTATTTAGGAATATGGATTATAACAGCATCAGTTATGGCAGCTAAGGATATGTGAAAAGGAACTAAAGATAATGGGATGAAAGGAGATACTGCCAGCCTAGCTAGCTGGAATTTTGTAAATAATTATATCTCATTGGTGAATAACAAATTGATTTACACAAGATGCTTGTGTTATAAATGTATTAGAACTGTATGTCATGTGTATACCAAACTGCCTGTACAGATGCATGTGTTGAAAAGGGTATATGCAGAGTGTTGTTTGAAATGTAGCCACAGTGTACTCTACTGGAAGAGAACCGAACTGTACATGCAGTATTGTAACTGTTTAAATGTATATATTTTAACAGTGGAAAATGGAATACAGGAGGTTAACTTCAGAAAAATAACTGAAATTAAATTACTTTGTGGCTAGGCCATAAAAGACGGTATATTTCAGTTTTCAATACAGCAAAGAGACACAATGTCTGTACTAGGAAACTTTCTGTATTGTCTTTAGAGTAAGTAATTACTAGTCTTGAAAACATGAAGGAATGCAATTGTTTTATGACTTCCAGCATCTGCCAGAGATCTGAGGAGAAGCCATTGTCTGTATATTTTTACAGGTAGATGCTAAATACTGCCAGCTTCATTAATGGTTGTTTGGCCTGGGAACTAGCAGTCAGATGACAAGAAATTGTCATTCTGCAAGTTATGCCAGCAGTAATATGTGAGATATTAACTTGAGAAGTATCTTGGTAAGACAGTACATTCTGTATTCTGCCTTGGACCTGATAACAACTAGAAGATCCATTCACCACAACTGCCTTGCTCTATGAGTAAGTTCTTAGATTATAGTCATTCTCTTAGATTCAGTCAGGAATATAGTGAAGCTTAGTTTAGATATTTTTCTTTATTTATTTGAGACTGCCCTGCAATGTTGTTTTAAATATTTACTGTGGTTTTGAACTCTGTCATTGTGAATATATATCTAATATTATCTTGTTCTACCATTTGTGTTAATATTAATATTACACAGTAAGATTGGACACCCTTTGTCAAGGGCCCTAAAGCAACTGATAAGGAGTGACTGGTGGCAGTAAAAACTACCTTATATTCTGGGCAGAAGGGGGCATAGCTAGTAAACCTGTGCCAGCCTTTCCCAGGTGTGTGTGTGTGTGTGTAAATCAAACATCAAAGGGTGTGTGTGTCAGCTACTTGGGCAGGGACACAAAGCACTGGTTGGACAGAGAGAGAGAGAGTGCTGGAGGTCTTATCTTGGTCACTCAGCTGAGATTTAAACTCTATAGCTGTGCCAGTGGAGGGTCTTATTTGGGGATCTGGAGAAAGGTAGAAGAACCAGCCCTGGAATGACTGTGGTCTCTGTGTGCTCTTAAGGGAAATTGCACTTGATGCAGAGAGCTGCATCTGGAAATACTGTGTGTGTACTTGTCATCCTCCCAGTGTACATCCCTACTGGTGCCAGTAGTGAGGATTGAGGCTCCTTGATTACTGGTCCAGTGGAGAGTCATCACAGGTAATATAAAAGTTGAGAAACTGGAAGCTCTTGTTAATGGATAGAGATAGTATGATACAAGCAGTGAAACTGATTTTAGTCTCAAATTTTATATACAGGTCAGCCATACATTTACCAACCATAGGAGAAGTGGACAATAATTAGTTAAGAGCTGCAGGAATTTATCTGGGAGAGGAAGTAGGCAAGAGTTAAGTGAGATAAGTTGATCTTTCCAATAGAACAAGGTGGTATACGATTACTTGGTCTGAAAGGATATTTTAAAGTTACACTTTTAAGGTTCACTTTCATACTAAAAGCAGAAGGTTGTAATTTAAAACAGAAAGGGTGATGATGAAGCAGTGGGTATTTCAGAAAATTAAAGAGAGAATGGGATTTTGGATATAGATCCTTAAGGAGAATAGTAACAACCAATGCTAATATTATATTCATAAAGCAGCAAAAAATATTCTAAGAACTAAGCCAACATAAGAATGGAGAAAGGAGATTTTGACAATAGGGATGACTGCAAGTAGGGGTGAAAAAGGGCAAGACGGGGCTGGGAATTACTGAAGAAAACTGGCAAAGGATCCAAGGTATTAAGAGCAAATGACTACAGACAGGGCAAGTTAATAGAGTGGGATGAGGCCAAGAAGATGTTTGGACTGCAGACTGAAGACTGCCTTCCATACTAGGGATTGATATCAGCGTATAGGCAAAGAGAAAGGGATATGAGAATCTGAAAGGAAAGGCATGTTATGGTGGGGCTTTTAGTCAACTCTAGAACAGACACTACTGTTAAAAAGGGATAATTAGTATGGCATATAAAATATTGCATGACAGCTATGAGAATCAATCAGAGGAGGTTAGAAATGATTGGGAAGAGAGACTGGAAAAACAATTTATAAGAGAACAAATGGAGGACATATGTATGTCTCCCAAGGATGGAACAGAACCCAAAAGGTTTAGGATCTTTGCCTGGAAGTGTTTGCATAGGTATTTTATACCCCAAGCAAACTTCAAAGAATTTTTCCTCAGATAGAAAACATTGGAGGTGTGATAGGGAAGAAAGAGGTAACTGGGAACGTGTTTTGGGAGTGTGATGAGTTGGCATATTAAAAAAAATTACTACAGACTACTCTGTCAGAAATATTTGGTCAGCAAATATGTGTAACTAAGCACATGATTCTTTTGAGCTGAGTCACAGGATCTGAATTGTCTATACATAGGCCTTATTAAGTTTAATTCTGTTGGCTGCCAAAAAGCAATTACTAGAAAATGGAAATCAAAGTCTATATCTACTCTAATTGAAGTACTGAATATTATAAAATAGATACAAGAACTGGACGAGGGCTCTTTAAAAAAGTAAATGAGCAAATTACATAGAAATAAATGGAAATTGTGGGAACAATACATGCAGGACATTGTTCTGAAGGAGTAGAAGTGAGGCTTAAGGGAAAACAGGAATTCAGAAAGGAATTCAGAAATGTATGTAATGTTAGGCTGATGATAATTGTAATGAAAGAAAAATATTTGATGTATAACAGTTTGTTTTCCTTTCTGCTAATGTATGTCTGCCTGTGTTTTAAGTGATAATTTAATAACAATGTTTAAAAAAAAAACCTTATAAGTAAGTGTATGGCATCTAGGTCCAGGAAAGTCACCGTACCACTATAGATGGCCCTCATCAGACCCATCATTAAGTATAATGCCCCCTTTGCTATGTACCTGACTAGATACATGCAGCACCTGGAATGTCTGCAAAGGTTCCCTACAAAAAGAATACAGGGCATAAACACAATGCATGTGCAGACAGCCTGAAATCCCTATCTCTATACCCGGTCTCCTACATACTACTGAGGGGCATACAAGGTAATCCTGGACCTTGTTTTGATGAACCATTTGCACATTCATAAAACAAACAGCATCAAAACTACTGGATCAAAGACCTAAATTTTGCTTGCAACATAAATAGGACATGTTGGAGAAACAGATATGTATCTCAGGGAATTCCAATTTCCTGGAATCTCCCCATCCATGTGAAAGAAAGTCCCTCCCTAAGTGTAATGCATCATCGGATGGGGAGTTGAAAATTCACCCTGGTCTGATGCCTATGTCTCTGATGGACAGAGGCAGTCAGTAATTCATGCCATAATGAACAATTACCCCTATATAAACATCTAAAACATATAACTTGTGGAACACATTTGGGTTGCACAGCTATTCTTATAAGGGCCCTAGTGGTTGGTAGTCTAGTATACACCTATGAACCCATATGGAGTCTTGCTAGGGCTGTCATGAGAATCATAGATGCCATGAGACCCAAAATCCTGAGGTATTCTCTCTCAGTGAGTGAAGTCTAAGTGGAAAACCTCAGAAATAGATCTAGATATGTATCTATTTTTTCCTGTGGAAGAAAAGCTCTATGAACTGAGGTGTGTAGCTGACACCCAAGGAACACTATCCTGTGTAAAGGAGTTCTCTTGAAATCCCAGTTTGTGTAAGAGATCTCTCACCCAACAGAGAGATTCCTGACACTTTGAAAAAGACTCTGGAAAATGTGAATACCCTGTAACCTGCAATGAGCTACAATTGGAGCTAAACACTTTATGAACACTTTTGATGCAGTAGATAGTCCAAAGGGTAAGGCAGATAACTGATAACGTGATCCAGGCACTCTAAACCTTAAACAACGCCTTGAAGTATCAATGAAGAGGGATTTAATGATGAGCATTTTTTAAATCTATTGTTACCAGGAAACTTAATAAGGAATAGGGTGTAACAGGTTGTGAAGTGACACCATTTTGAATTTGGGCATTATCACAAACAGGTTTAAGAAAGAAAGATCCAGAACTTATCTCCAAGCATCTTCTTTCTTTTCCACTAAAAGCATCCTTGATTAAAAACCTTTCCCAATCTGCAAAGGATGAACTGGTTCTTTCACTCCCTGGGACAGTATGTGTTGAAGGGCAGGGGGAAATAAAGACGAGTCTGGTCTGGTAGATGATGAATTGTCCCATGGGCAAGAGGGATTTTCTCCTGCTGCCATCTGTAATTTTGATGAATGACCTTTGGAACCCATTTGCTAAAGAGAAAAGTGGATATTCAGACTTTCTGGAAGGGAAATGGACTGCCAGAGTGGGTGGGGTGAGGGCAGACAAAGACTTTTAAATAGTCATTCTGACTTTTTAGATTGTCCTTGGTATTGGAGGGTCCTGGACTCCCCCCCCCCCCCCACACACACACACAATTTCTTACCAAATGTCTGTTTACCAGTATTTTGTTGAGACTGTTTATTTTGCTTTTGCCAAAACTGGATGAGAGGTTAGAGAATCCCTTTTAACATTTGGAAAAGAAGAACTGAAAAATCTTAGATTCCCAGAAGTAACCTACTCCTTTCACCACACTTGTTGATAACCTCTATAGAAGAGGAGCCAAAAACTGAATCTCTATCCAAAGGAGAATTTAAATTTTTTTTTCACATTATCTGGGAGGTTCTGCGAACTCAGCCAGGCAGACCTCCTCAAAACAGTACCAGTAGACATAGCCCTGGAAGAAGCATCAACTGAATCGTACAGACAATTTAAACAAGGTGTAGATGCTTGTACAGTGGGAGAAATGAAATTTGTTTAAAGCAGATTTTCCTCACAAAAAGAAACTACAGACAAAACATTCCTCATACTTTCACAGTTAGTCAGAATAAACTTTACCATATGAGCCTGACAATTCAAACTGCTGAAAATCATAGTTGCAGAAGCATATACATTTCCCATACTTAATAATCTTCCCATCCCTGTCAGAAAGAGTAGGATTGGAATTAACCAAATGTTTAAAGGCAGTAGGATTAACTAGAGCTACAGCTGCCGGGTCAAGTTTGGGAAGAGTATATAAAAAATTAAGGAACTTTATATCTGCCTTTTTGGGGCAGCAGGCTGACTATGGTAAACTACTCCTGTCTAAGGAAATTTGAGGAGTTGTAGACACATGTTTAGTTTTATGTTTATTTTTGGCAGGAATAATGGGGCCAACAGTGTTATAAATGGCAACAGCAGCTTCTCCAGGGAAGGGCATAATATTCTGACTAAACAGAGAAGCCTTTCCTGTTCCCTCTCCCAAGACTTGATGAGAGTGGCTCTCCCTTCCCCATTGAGGGGTCCCCAACAGCTGCAGAGGAGGTGGCTAAACCCCTGGCGGCTGTAGGTGCTACACCAGACGGATCTGAAGTCTAAGATGAATGAGTGATCTGAGGAACAAGCCTTGGCTACAACAGTGTCACCCACCTGTGGCTGAGGCAAACTGCTAGCCCACTTTGATAGCAAAGGCTGTTTGCTTAACTTAGGTCTCACTCTTTCTCTCACGCGCACACTTTGCACTTCAGAAAATGCATACTAACACAAATCCTATTATTTAAGCAACTTTGTAATTTTATAAGAGCAATAATTAATATCTATTCCTATTTTCAAGCCTTTGTTCCCCCGTTATTTTAGGGTTTATCCAGATTTCTTCAGCTGAAAGGTCAAGAGGTATGCAAACCTCTTTACTGCTGCTAGTGGTCAATCACACACACACACACACACACACACACACACACACACACACACCACTGCTTCAGAAAATGCATGAACACAAATACTAATATTCAAGTAACTTTGTGATTTTGTAACAGCAACATTTAAAATATGTTCCTATTTTGAACCTTTGTCTCCTGTTTATTTTAGGCTTATACAGATACCTTGAGTTAAGTGGCTGAGAGGTATGCAAACCTCTTAGCTGTTGCTGCTGCTGCTAAGGATCATACTTGTCAACCTCTAAGAGCAAGAAATCTGGACAAAGCCACCAATAAAAGTGGAACAAAGGTCCAAAAATAGGGACAATTTTTAAATATTGCTCTTACAAACTTAGAAACTTGATAGAATAACAGGTTTTGCATTAACGTGAATTTGCTGAAGGATATGAAGTCTGAAACCTAAATGTCTGTCATTATTTTCGAACATCAATCTTTAATTATTTACCATTAATTTGCCAGAAAACCACAATGCTATGAAAAACGGACAAACATATGAGGTAAAAATCTGGGCATTCTGCGAAAATCTGTACAGTTGAGTGCTATGCTAGGGATCGCTCAATTGCTCTTACTCTTCACTCACTCACTCTCGCTGTCTGTCTCACACACACACACATGCAAACAGTCTCCTCTGCTTTCATGCACGCATTTACTCACAAGTAGACAGGAACATAAACACAGACACACTTGTTATTTCATTTATTTTTTTTACTAAACAGCAAAAGTGCTGCTTAGTGAATGTAAAATAATAGCTTGATAGATCTCTCTCTCGCTGTCATACACTCATACACTCTCACACACAGACCTAAACACATGCACACATTTTTTAATTTTCTTTTTCTTTTAATATACTTTACACTTGCTAAATGGCAAAAGTGCATAAAATAATGGTGGCTGTTAGTTTTTTTCAGTATGAGCTCAATGGCTGCTTGATACGCTGCCATGAAGCAGCAGAATAATTTTTCAGTGGGCATTACCTGTAGATTAACACCCTGCTGGAGAACATTCCTTCTCCAATCAAGGTGCGATCTACAGGTCATCCATTCTCTAAACTGTTATCAGTCTTTGGTAGGGAAGACGATCTCTAACCTGCACTCCACACTACTGCTTGGCTTCGTACCCTTCCCACACTAGTTATTTGCTCCCAATACTTTGGCTCTTTTAATATTTTTTTTCCATTAAATTCTGGCTCCCCCTTGCCTATTTTCTGTACCCCTTTTTTGCAGTCATGCCTCTTGGCATTCCAGTGTTTTCTACAGTGCATTTTTGGTGAGAAAAACAGGGGTCATATGCTTTGGAAATGAGCGCAGTATATAATCCAAAAACAAGATGTACAATGTTCAAGTCTGGGGAGAGAAGAGTTATGCAGTCCACAAAGAGAGCAACAATCCAGCAAAAACTGGTCACATAAAATACCAGAATGAAACATAAAATGGTTCGAGTAGATATTCCTCTATTATTCAGTAAAAAGTTTTTGAAATAGATGGCGCAGTGATAGATACAAGAAATAATGTGGATATTTTTAAACAGGCAATCAGATTTAAATTGAAAGCTTTAGGACACCAACATCCCTTTCCCAATTGTATTTGTTATCTGTTGCCTGCTGAGTAGCAGGGATTTTGTGACTAAGGCAATGCGATCTAAACAAGCTAGAGACCTGCTACAACAAAATCGCCAAATTCGCCATAGGGGCATCCTACCATAGTCACTACTGTCTCTCACTTGCTGAACTGGGCTGGCTTGAACTACCTCACCTCCTTCAATAGTAAAAATGTATAACTCACTACTAACGCAACGGCTAGTAGAAAAGAACTATAATGAAAGAATCAAGCCGTAGCTCCACAGCTGTTATAAACTCTCTTTCACTGTATTTAAGTATGTCAACCTTTCGGTCCAAATATATGTAACAAATTTCACCAAAAAAAAAAAATAATTTTCAAAAGACCGTTTGGTCTTGTTTTATTAAAAAACAACAATTAAAAGCTCATCATGTGAGCATGTGTAGAACTCAAAGTGATGGTTGCGGTTAGAACCAAAAATAGTCGCCAAAGAAAGCAGCATAGAGATATAGTCTGCAAAGTTCTCGGCTGCTGTTAGTGCTCTGTAAAAAATCAATTGCAATGGCTGTTTAAAATATTGGCCACGTTTGCGAAGGCTAAATACAAAAGAAATGCCTTACTTTACGTGGTCCTATGGTTGTTTGACTATCTCAGCTGCTTGTAAAACTCCAAGACGGCTTAAGATATCTTGCAACCCATAAATTTTATGTTAGTTTTTATACTTCCTCATAGGTCATTTGCTGAAGTTGCATTTAGCAGACAAAGCTTCCACGACTCTTAAAGCTAGACACAACTCTTAAGGCTAAACACAACTGATTGCCTTACTTCCGTAGATACAGGGATGTTACTATAAGTAGTATGAGCTAATTCAGCTTCTTTTAAGTCCCAAGTAACACCATAAGCGCTTTCGGTATCACCTTCTTCAGATCATATAAAAGAGAGACTCAATGTTTTCCTTTTAAAACAACATTCATCCAATAAGCTTTCAAATGTTAAATGGCGCCTTTTGTTCAATAAAGACAACAGCCAATAATTTCACTGCTAATGTGACACACCTTCTCTTCGTATAATGCTATACCTCCTGATATTTAAATGAACTTAAAGTTAACAACCAATGACTTTGCTGATAGTATAACACACCTTCTCTTTATTTAATACTAGGTCTCCTAGTATTTAAAATAGGTTTTAAAGGTACGACAGCATTCAAGCCTGGGGGACAATCTGCTCGTAAATTAATAATCCACCTTGCTTCACATAATTCAGTATTATTACTAATATCTCCTCGCTTGATGTTATTATGAATCTGCTCAATAGCTTTAAAATAAAAGCTATGGTTTGGAAAGTTCTTAATGTGTACTGCTAGTGCGTTATGCATCTCCACCTTCCGTATATCATTCAAATGCCGCAAAATCCTTTTCTTAAAAACCTGGTTCGTTTTGCCAACATAAAAAGAAGTGCAATTTCTGCAAGTTGCCAAATAGACTATATTTTTAGAAGTGCAAGTCACTTTGCATTTAAATACATATTCTCTACCTGTATTTGGATGTCTGAAAGTATTACTTTTATCTAAATGTCCACAAGACATACATTTCCCACATGGAAAGGTCCCTCTTCTTCCCACTAAGGATGGCTTTCCAAATCCATCCTTCGTGCATAGAAGTCTTTTAATGTTCTTTTTATTTTTATAACCATGACATGGTGTATCACCCACTATTTTACAAAGATTAGAATCTTGAGTTAAGATGGGCCAAAATTTTGAGATAACGTCTTCGATTTGTTTGTTATCTGTACTGAATGTTAACATTAGCCTTGCTGGTTGTGAATTTGTATCTTGTTCAATAAGGACCGGAGGATTATTACAAGAATTACTTAGTAAGACATCTTCTGTTTGTTTACTCTGAAAATTGTTTAAGGTATAAACAGTCTCTTGTTCGGGATATCCACGTCTTACTAGACATTCTTTCAAATCAATTGTTTTCTGTTCAATAACCTCCCTCCTTGAACATCTCTTGGTAATCCTCGATATTTCATTTTTTATTATATTTTTAGTAATATGTCTCGGAAGCATGCTGTTCCTATGGAGGTAGTGATTCCTCCAAGTTTTCTTTCTGTACAAAGATGTTTCTAGATCACCGTCATTATTTTTACTTATACAAACATCCAGAAAAGTAATCTGATGTCGTGAGTGCTCACTTGTCAACTTCAAAAATGAAGTAGTTCCATTCAAATACTGCACAAACTGTTCAAATTGTATCTCACTACCTTCCCACAATAGAAACAAATCATCTACGAAACGGCCAAAACATTTTACACATTGAAGCCATGAATTCATAGAGCTGAGAATATGGAGTCTCTCCCAATCAGACAGAACAATGTTAGCATAACTGTTAGCACAGGGGGTGCTCATGGCCACCCCTCATCGCTACCAGTAAATGCCTTGACCATATGTAAAAAAGTTGGTTTCTAACACCATTTCCAATAAAGAGCAAATTAAATTTGCCTTTTTATGATTATTGCTTGCTCCAATAACTTTTCTTACTGTTTCCAGTCCATGTACATTTGGTGTACAGGTAAATAAGCTTGTGACATCCATTGTTGCCAATAGCAAGTTGCTCTTATCTGAGGTTGTCTGCATGGCTACTTTCAATTTCCTCAGAAAATCATCAGAATCTTGTACTACAGTAGGTATGGTTGCTAATAAAGCTTTCAACTCCTTTTCAACAAAAAGGGACATTGTCTCTGTAATCTAGCCTTGGCCAGCTACTATCGGACGGAGTGGTGGATTACTAATATTCTTATGTATTTTCGGTAATCCACTAATGGAAGGAATGGTAGGGTGATCATTTTTAAAGAATTCATATTGTTCAATGTCTATACTGCCTTCTATTAGCATATAATACAATTGGTCTTGAACTTTCTTGATATGCAAGTCAAGTTTCTGAAGATTGACAGGTGTATATGTCATCTGATCTCCTAGCATGGTTTCCATTCCAGTTCTATATTTTTTCGAGGCAAGTATGACAGTGCTTCCACCCTTATCAGCTGGTTTCATCACTATGTCATCATTATGTTGTAAGTCAAGAATAGCCTTTCTTTCTTGTGGAGAGACATTATGAAAATGTTTAGTATCTTTACCTTCTCTTATCTTCTCTACTTCATCACTGCACATCCAGACAAATAGGTCAAGGGCTGGATGATTTGTCCGAACAAATGCACTGGGTTTTTTTAGTGCCTTCCGATCTTGCTTCACATTTCCAAATATATTTTTTAATGATACATTACGTGCAAAACATTTTAAATCTAGGACAAATTCACTGAGATCTGACTTAAAAGATGGTATAAAGTTCAGACCTTTTTCTAGGACACTCAGTTCTTTAGTCAAGATATGATTCGATAGATTAACTACCAAAGAATTTTCATCTAACTCACCGCCTTTTTTTCTTTTCCTGTCTTGACTCATGGCCCGAGGATTCCTGTGTTGACTCTGTTTCAGGAAAACCGGTAAATGCTGTGTGAGTGGAATATGAACCACACCTTTTTTAGGTCGAGTACCTAAATCTCCAGGTTTAATACCCGATTCCACAGTAATGGTATCATTCTCATCCAAAGTTAATGCAGGCTCTGTTCTAGAACAGTTTGGTTGTTCATTAATTAGTGATCTCACATCCGTATTTGTTCTGGTAGTTACAGTTAATGCATTACTTAATGGTGTGTTTCTTTTACCAAGATTTCTTGAATTACTTACATCAGGTCTCTTATCTCTGGGCCATTCAAAGATTCTTCCATTTTTAAAGTCCATGATGTCTCTTGATAATTTCTTGATTTTTTTGTTCTTTCAACCTTAACTCATATGAGTTCAAATTAAATTGTAATGTCTCTAATTTATTCATCTGGGAATCAGTGAGATCAAATTTCTCAAGTTCCGTTTGCTTTACTTTTATGAAGTCACTAATTTTCGACTCTTCTGGTTTGAAAAAGTCAACTAGTAGACGCATATAACGAAAACTTGTTTCCAGGTTTATAGCTTGCCATTTTGCTAGCAACTCTGGAAATTGATTCCCATAACTTGGCATACACTTCTCATCCCTCTTGGTGTCACTTGATTATGCATACTCGCTTCCATGTGGAAGCGTTGCCATGTTAATCTTTTGAGGTGATAGGCAGCTGCTTCCACTTCTCCTAGAATATGTTCAAAGTTACCATCATCCGTTATTTCCGTACATGGTACGTCCACTAGGGAATTGAAATTCAAGTGTAATTAAGGGTTAGCAACACCCTCTGATGATGACATCCCTGTATTAGTTATCATAAAGTCAAATGTGCTACGCTTTTTATGACAAACACGTACGTCTTCAATGCTTGTTTTATCAGCCATGTGTAGTGTCAGTACCAAAATCAAGTAACAATAGTAAAAATGTATAACTCACTACTAACGCAACGGCTAGTAGAAAAGAACTATAATGAAAGAATCAAGCCGTAGCTCCACAGCTGTTATAAACTTTCTTTCACTGTATTTAAGTATGTCACTTTCATTATAGTTCTTTCCTACTAGCCGTTGTCATCATCAGAGGGTGTTGCTAACCCTTTATTACACTTGAATTTCAATTCCATAGTGGATGTACCATGTACGGAAATAACGGATGATGGTAACTTTGAGCATGTTCTAGGAGAAGTGGAAGCAGCTGCCTATCGCCTCAAAAGATTAACATGGCAATGCCTCCACATGGAAGCGAGTATGCATAATCAAATGATACCAAGTGCGATGAGAATAAAGTGTATGCCAAGTTATGGGAATCAATTTCCAGAGTTGCTAGCAAAATGGCAAGCTATAAACCTGGAAACAAGTTTTCGTTATATGTGTCTACTATATATAGTCTAATAGTCTAATAGTCATGGCCTGGAGATGTTGAGGTGGTTTATCTCTTTAGCCCTGACCTTTGGCCTTTCTCCTGTGTGAACTGCATTCAAACAGTCTGTGAACACTCAAGCTCCTATAAGTACCAGCTCAAAGCATGTCCAAGTTTCAGCTAAAGCTGCATGTACACATGGTGGGAGTGTAGTTGTACTGCCCCCTGACCTGTACCAGTGCACTATCAATCTAGTAAACTCCAAAATAAACAAGCATGTCATCGGTCACTTCAGACCATTTCATTAGCCTGCCTATGGGAACACTGCATAGCTGGGAATAAAATTCCTGTGCTAGTGCAGTGGGCTATTACAAAAAATTATACTTTATTTATCAAGCTGCGGTGGTACAACTGTAGCATTGTTGCCTCACAGCAAGAGGTTCTCCTGTTCGATTCTCGGCTGGAGTGCTTTCTGTCTGGTGTCTGCATGTCCTCCCCACGGTCGAGTGGCCTCTGAAAGATATGCGTGAATGGACATGCCTTCGCTGAAGATTGGGCGTCGGGCTGGCAACTCGGCACCATAAAAAAAATCTACTGCCAATCATTAGCGGACCGGAGTTCCGCTGTGGTGACCCCTAACTAGGAAAAGCTGAAAAGACAAACAACAATACTTTATTTATCAAAGAGCAGAAAATTGGTGTGTGTGTGTAAGTCTCTGATATGGAAGAAAGACCTAACAATCTACTTCCCTCCTTAATTGTCTAGTAAACAGTGGCACTTGGCTCATGGGGTCACTATGAGTTAGATGGCACTCAATAGCAATGGAAGGATGAGGCTTATCCAAACTGGACTGTTTAAGCACTTACTCAAAAAGGCAAGAACACAAAATAGTATGTAAAAACTGTCCGTGGTAATTCACAGCACCAAACAAGTATAAGAAAACATAAAATTAAATAGAAAAAAATGAGATATTCCCTCAGTGTGTGCAATATCTCTCCGGTAAGCATATTAATGAACAGCTTGTACACCGTGTAGCTTGAAAAGTAAAATAATTTGTTATGGACTGAAAAATGTGAAGCACCAACACTATAAGAGACAGGGAATATCATGTTAACATGTATGTGCAGTAACTCATGACTGGAAGAGGTTAAACACTTATATTGTTAACATGTCCGTGTAGTGCAGCAAGGCATGACTGGAAGAGGTTAAACACTTATATTGTTAACATGTCCGTGTAGTGCAGCAAGGCATGACTGGATGAGGTTAAACACATATTGTTAACATGTCCGTGTAGTGCAGCAAGGCATGACTGGAAGAGGTTAAACACTTATATTGTTAACATGTCCGTGGAGTGCAGCAAGGCATGACTGGATGAGGTTAAACACATATTGTTAACATGTCCGTGTAGTGCAGCAAGGCATGACTGGAAGAGGTTAAACACTTATATTGTTAACATGTCCGTGGAGTGCAGCAAGGCATGACTGGATGAGGTTAAACACATATTGTTAACATGTCCGTGTAGTGCAGCAAGGCATGACTGGATGAGGTTAAACACTTATATTGTTAACATGTCCGTGTAGTGCAGCAAGGCATGACTGGATGAGGTTAAACACATATTGTTAACATGTCCGTGGAGTGCAGCAAGGCATGACTGGAAGAGGTTAAACACTTATATTGTTAACATGTCCGTGGAGTGCAGCAAGGCATGACTGGATGAGGTTAAACACATATTGTTAACATGTCCGTGTAGTGCAGCAAGGCATGACTGGAAGAGGTTAAACACACATCATTAACAGTCCGTGGAGTGCAGCAAGGCATGACTGGATGAGGTTAAACACATATTGTTAACATGTCCGTGGAGTGCAGCAAGGCATGACTGGATGAGGTTAAACACTTATATTGTTAACATGTCCGTGTAGTGCAGCAAGGCATGACTGGATGAGGTTAAACACATATTGTTAACATGTCCGTGTAGTGCAGCAAGGCATGACTGGAAGAGGTTAAACACTTATATTGTTAACATGTCCGTGGAGTGCAGCAAGGCATGACTGGATGAGGTTAAACACTTATATTGTTAACATGTCCGTGTAGTGCAGCAAGGCATGACTGGATGAGGTTAAACACTTATATTGTTAACATGTCCGTGTAGTGCAGCAAGGCATGACTGGAAGAGGTTAAACACATATTGTTAACATGTCCGTGTAGTGCAGCAAGGCATGACTGGATGAGGTTAAACACATATTGTTAACATGTCCGTGGAGTGCAGCAAGGCATGACTGGATGAGGTTAAACACATATTGTTAACATGTCCGTGTAGTGCAGCAAGGCATGACTGGAAGAGGTTAAACACACATCATTAACAGTCCGTGCAGTAACTCATGACTGGAAGACATTAAACACTTAACAGACAACGTAAAGGGAAGCTGCCTTTCATAATCGAGTTGAGAAGTCAGTGAGTGGTCAGAGAGTAAGGGATTGTCATACAGCATGCTACTGGCATGAAATGGGCAGCAGTGGGTTAGTTATAAGTGGGTAATTAGGATAACAACACTACTGCAAGCTGCGGTGTTTACTGCATCAGTAACGTGGCTCAAACAATCAGCAGACTCATGTTCTTGTAGGGGTTCTGTTCTTGAGTATGCAACTGATAAAAACAAAACTGAACTCATAGGTATGCAGGAGAGAACCTGTCACTTAAAGTCAGTGCACTAACAGGCCTACACTTTCTGATTTAATTCAGAACAATGAAAGTCCAGAAACAGTCAGTGAAACTAGTGCATTAGGACATCCTTGGCTAATAAAATAGCTAAGACATTTCATAAGATTATGGTGATACTGAAAGTGGCACCCAAGAAAATGCTGAGTTTCCAGGTACACAGACTTAGCCAATCTATGTGTTCCACTTTTGCCAACAACCAAAAATGGAATACGGAGCACAATAGATATATATAGTGCGGTTCACAAAACAACAAAAAATACCTAGGATGGGAAAACAATCCACATATTCAATAGCAATTATTCTGCAATCCTGCACAAGAGGAAAACAACTGTCAAAGACTGGATAGCCATATGCAATGATTACTCCTCCTCTTTGCTTTGTGGTTATAAAATGTTGAACATGCTAAAGAAGTCAGCATTCTGTAAAACAAATAGTCAATCAAAATTGCAAAGTATACCATTGTTTAATGACGAGGATAGCTTCTAGCTAACAAGATGTTTAAAATGTCAACTAAAGTGACATCATGTATGTGATGTTTTACTTAATCATTTGCTACACAAGTAATTAAGCTAGTACACAATCCAAACCAGAGGTATGATATTTGCAAAGAGTGGCGCAATTGTAACAAATTCAGTCTGTCATGACATCATGAGTTATACATACCTCACAACTGTCCAGATTTTCGCAGATTGACCACATTTTTGTCTCATATTTTTGGTATGTTTCTCATAAAATTTATGTTTTTCTGTCAAATCACTAAAGAATGCAATTACTAAAAAATGACACACATTTGTTTCACACATTACATAATTCAGAAAATGCATACTAACACAGAACCTGTTATTTTAGCAACTTTCTATGTTTGTAAGAGCAGTATTTAAAATCTGTCCCTATTTTTGTGCCTTTTTCTCCACGTTATTTTAGGCTGTGTCCAGATTTCTTGCACTAAAGGTCCAGAAGTATGGTAATAAGAAATAAAAAAGTAAAATAAAGAAAGCCATATATCCACTGTTATAGAATGTTATAAAAACAAAACTGAACTCATAGTATTGTAGAATGCATTACAATTTATTGTCTACACAGAAAAAGTAAAACTAAACAGAATTTCCCAGTAGTACTGCTCAATTACATTAGACTAAAGCCACTACATGCGTCTCAACTGTACAGATTTTTGTCTCATATTTTTGGTCGGTTTCTCATAAAATTGTGATTTTTTTGGCAAATCATTGAGGATTGATATCAGGAAATAATGACAGACATTTGAATTTCAGACTTCATACCCTTCAGAAAATTCATGCTAGTGCAAAACCTGTTGTTCTATCAACTTTCTAAGTTTGTAAGAGCAATGTTTAAAAAGTGTCCCTATTTTGGGGCCTTTGTCCCCCCGTTCTTTATTGCTTTGTCCAGATTTCTTGCTCCATGAAGTCGAGAGGTATGCAGTCACATAGTTTAGACACTTTTAAAAAGGAGGTTAAAATTACAGAGAGAGTATTTTTAAGTTCATGAAAAACTGATAAAGCAAGCAGACAATTTGTAAATAAGTAGTCAATGAGGTAAAAGCTAAATTATGAAAAGTAGTAATCTGAAGAACTATGTTAGCTCTCTAAAGCATTTGCAACTACTGAAAGAAGATGGTTCATTAGTTTTTCTTTGAAGCACTCAAGTCCTACATGATTTAAAGGTTCAGTGGCCAGTATTCCAGACTGCTGGTCCCAGTTTATGGGAGGCCTTTTCAGTACAGCTAACAGAAGAACAGTGTCTGTTGGAAGATTAGCAGAAACTTATTGTTGGGGGTCAGAAACTACACTGGGTGTTAACAGGAAACAGCTTACATTCAAGAACTGAAGAGTATGAACTGCCAGAGAAGCTTTTGCACAAAAAAGAGAAGTCATGTGAACTGTTCAGTACCTGGGAGCCATACGACGTCAGTGAGTGACCTGTAGCAAGAGGACCTGATGAATATATATGTTTTAGTGAGTGGCTTGTTTCTTTTAACAATTGAAACACAGCAATTAAAATATTTAAAATACAGCAGAGCCAATCACATTTAGTATTTTACCCTCCTTTTTCTCAGTGCAGGTCTTAAAGGAACAACACCATGTAAGTATTTTAAATATTTTAATTGCTGTGTTTTAATTGTTATCTGAAGAAGGGCTTGGTCCCGAAAGCACTTATACAGTGCACTTGCTTTATATTTTTTTATTTTAATAAAGTTTTATTCGGTCTGGTGGTTCCTGCCTTATTTTTATAATTTTGATTTTGCCTGTTACTGTAGCATTGTTTATGTTTGGCAGCTAGAGAAAAGCTGAGATCGGTTAGGATAGGAGAGTCAAGGCATGTAATACTATAGGGATTAGAAAACAAATGGGAGGTTACCTTGTGGAAAGTCTGAACTCTGAACACACTTCCCAGTCTGTAGTAACAGTGAGGGATCAAACCATGCCTGAAGTTATGTAAACAGCCACACTTGTTTAACTACGCAGTGTTTTATATTCTGCAGCATTAGTTTCTATAGTTTGAGTCTGTGGTGTCTGACACAATGGTATAAGTTTTATAGGTGTCAACTTCGGTGAATCCATTTTAGAACTAACCCTGTATTTTAATTATACCATTTTGTAGATCAGATTGGATGGAGACTGCATACTTGCCAGGTGTGATGAATATAAGGTCATCAGTATACATTGATGTATCTGCAGATGGCATCTACAAATGAGTAAAGAGGAACCTCAGAGAGCAGTTAGCAGTTTTAGAGAAGGATTCAGAAACTTCAACTTCAGCTTTACCATTGGTTTATGAATTCTGGAATCATCTAATGGGACTTTTGACAAATCTATGTGTCTTTACCTGTTGTTGTTGTTTGTCTTTTTGGCTTTTCCCAGTTAGGGGTTGCCACAGTGGAACTCCAGTCTGCTAATGATTGGCAGTAGATTTTTATGGTGCCGAGTTGCCAGCCCGACGCCCAACCTTCAGCGAAGGCACGCCCATTCACGCATGTCTTTCGGAGGCCACTCGACTGTGGTGAGGACATGCAGACTCCACACAGAAGGCACTCCAGCCAAAAATCGAATGAGAGGACCTCTTGCTGTGAGGCAACAACACTACCGCTGTACCACCGCGACTTCACTATGTGTCTTTACCTGTAAGAACACAAAATGATGAGCTGCAAGACCAAAGGCTCTTTTTTAAGTCAACAAATGCGCTCATGTCATTAATCCTTTATCCACTATTGTACAGGTATTACCACTAAGTGGTCACAGGACAGCAAAAGTACAGAAGGACTTTCTGAACCCATACTGACCAGAATCAGTCATCCCATTTTTATCTCACTTTTTGATTAGTTGATGATAGATAACTTTATCAGGCTGTTGTGCTATTGATTGATTAGTTATGATAGATAACTTTATCAGACTGTCATGCTATGGATTGATTAGTTGATGATAGATAACTTTATCAGCCTGTCATGCTATTAATTGATTAGTTGATGATGGATAACTTTATCAGACTGTCATGCTATTGACTGATTAGTTGATAGATAACTTTATCAGACTGTCATGCTATTGACTGATTCGTTGATAGATAACTTTATCAGACTGTCACGCTATTGACTGATTAGTTGATGAAAGATAACTTTATCAGACTGTCAGACTATTGATTGATTAGTTGATGATAGACAACTTTATTAGACTATCACGCTACTGATTGATTAGTTGATGATCAATAACTTTATGAGACTGTCATGTTATTGAAGACAAGACTGAGTGGGGTCTACAGGTAGCAGAGAAGTTTGCTTTAGGAACCTGGGGCATGGATAGTATAATGAAGAGTTTCAGACAGGAGGGAATAATACCCAAATCAAGACACAGGTTTAGCATATAAGATAGGGGTTTAGTGATAAAGATAGTGTTAATCTTAAAGAAGGCAGGATGTAAATATCCACTAAGGCCATATCTCTGGAGAATAGGCCTAGAAAGACCATGTATACCCTTATAGGACAGAAGAGTGGTCTAACTTTAGGAAATAAGTCAGTCCTACAAGGTAAGCTGTGCAATAAAAGATGGTTGGTGTTAATTACAGGTTACTGGAGGAGGGGAAGAGGTATAAAATGTGAAACTCCTTTGTGATATCAGTATGAGGAAGGCAATATTGCTAAGATCTAACATATTCTGAAGCTATGCTAATGCAGAATGACAACACAAAAAGGTACCCAGTAGAAAGGAAATTAAACATATGAAAAAGCAAAGGAGTTTATAGTTACTGTGGGTACCTTAAGAAAGGGTGCACTTATAGATGGTGGTCAGTAGTTTACCTATCTGAAAAGCACTTGAAAATGCTTAAAGTAGCTTGCTGTTGCATCATAATGCAGTAAGTAGGTATTTTATTTCCATACACTTATACTTGAAAGGGGTCTTAAGGGTAGCCACTGAAAACAGTATTGTAGACTGAGACTGTAAGGATGACATATCAGTAAATAACTTCAAATACATGAAAGAAAATTCAAAATGCATACTGGAACAAAGAATACTAAGCATACTACAAGATATAACAAAAATATATTGTGTTTATTTGCTTTTAGATAAAGAAAGTACCTTTAAGACAACTCCATTTTGCTGTCCTTTTAGGTTGGGATTCATAAATATTGCACCCTACAAAAAAGACTATATTCCAATTCTGTCTCTTGAAATACAAAGCCATAGACAACCAGCTGTCAGCCTCACTGATCTCATTAACACAGAAGTATGCAAATTACCTTTCTGCTAGATCACTGTGACTCGTGGACAGACCACCAGAAATAGTATGGGAGGGGTACATGCATGGGGCAAAAAACTCAAAAGTGCACTATGCCTCTGACCTTTACAGCTTGCATAAACGCAGATAATCATTGGGGGTGTGTGCATACCTAGGATAACGTATGGAGGTGAGGTAGCAGGGACTGTCATGCCATACAAAATGTGGCCCAATGCCTATCACTCATGCTGCCCATCACGTGCACTGTACATCACTACCACTGCAGAGAGGTGTTCCTTGGCCTTCACATTGATTTTCTGTCCTGCTGTACTCAGACAGCCGTTAAACTATATTACAATGTTAGAGTTTTCTTGTATGATCTATTTCCAGAAGATTCTACACATAAAAAGTAGATCTGGCACAGTGTCTTGTGAACTTTGCCAGTACACAGGGCTGCAGAAGGGCATACAATTCAGAAATGGGAGTTCTGGAAACCTGACAGTAAGGCAGAGACAGGGTACAGGTCTGTGTGTAGTTACAAAGGTAGGCTGAGAACTAAAATCAGGAAGGGATGGAGTGTGTTTGCTTAGTACTATATCCTACAGCCTAGTTATGAGCTGGGTGGGACGCACAGATGCAGCTCCCAGTATACCCATAGGGTCAAATATTAAGCTGCTGTTCATTCCGAATTACATCACTCAGAATTATTTATGAATTGCAGTGTTAGTACTTAACTGTATATTCCATAAAACATTGTTGCTAGTAAGCTATCTATGGTTTGACTGATTTTGGTTTATGCATTTTTTTCTCTCTTCACTGGTTTTATGCCCCATTAGCTCACTATATCATAAATTACATGTTTTGAAATAGCAGAAGGAAAACAACACAAACCATATTATGGAAGTTAAATATTTTAGAATAAAGTGAGCTACTGTCTCAGATGAATTTATAATTTTTGCTAAACAAACAAGTACCTTAGAGGGGACAGGAAATTCTAAGGTGAGAATACTTGCTGTCTTTAATAATCCACATACATCTGATGCTCTGTTACAAAAGTATTCTGTGCTTACTTCTCTGTGTATTTATAGTAAGAAGCTTAGCTGCATAACTCCTACAAACTCCACAAACAAATGTTTTTTTTTTTAAACATGTAGATTTCGCATAGCTGGAATTTCTTCCTGGAGTCTGAGGCTACAGCTTTAAACCTGGAGGAATTAAAACAAAGGTTTGGCAGATACTCTGGAAAATACACATTTTCCATTAATGTGGAAAATACAAATTTTCCATTACTTAGCCATATTTTTAGAGTTAACACTGACTGGGTCCCTAACCACATGTTTGTATTTTAACTTGTGTAGCCTTAATACAGTTTTACTTAAATTTAAAGTAGCCAGCAGAAAAGCAGATTTTGTATTTATTGTTTGTGTGATCCTGCAATAAGCTTTTCTTTAAAATTGCCTTCCAATGTCCTATTTATTACCTGCTTATTTAAATGATTCTATAGTTTTATACTGTACTGCTCAGTGTGATAGGGCATTAACATATTATGTCAACTGTTTGGTAAAAAAACAAAAAAAAAACAATATTACTGACAGATGCCAAATTCACACCTTCAATTTGCAGATGTATACCTTCCTGCTTTCCATATATTTTTTCCTAAATGAATCACATTTACTAACCCTCTTACTACTTTTTGCATTGAGGACATTTATTTTCTCTTTTTCCTTCTTGCTATAAAATGCACATTTATTTTTTATCTCATTATTGACGTACCTTTGTATAACTTCAATGTTTTAGCATAATTGCACTGTATCCCTTATAGTACTCTAGGCCTCCAAAAGCTGCACACCATATGCCACGATGGTCTCACCACAGATGTACACAGTAGCATTACCTCCTCCATCTCACTTGTCAGTAACCTCTGCTATGCATTTCAGTGCTCTGTTAATGTTTGCCACAACTTTCTTGGAATAATCCAAAGGATTTAAAGTATAGGTAATAACCCCTACATCTCTTTCTTCTTCTTTATGCAGTCAATCAGTTTATAAATTATTCTAAGTTTATTACACTTAAGGGTATAATCTCTCCTTTTTGCGCTACTAACACTCAATGCCCATTTTGTTTCAGGGATACAGGAGTCAGGCATTCCTGGCTAGATGAGAACCCTATAGTCCATTTACTCCTGCCATGGAATTCCAGTCATGTGGTAGGAAGCAAGTCTGCTTGCTGGTTGGGTTTGCCCCCTGGAAGCACCCCCTAGCAGCAACTCAAGCTCTATCACTGCTGCCTCCCAAGGGGAAGTGTGCCTCAACATGCCGAATTCCTCTCAGTTGCCAGAGCAAGAATCACTGTGACAACACTGACTAGGCAAACTCAAACTCCACTGGTAGTACACTAGGTGTCAACCTTGTGGCAAGCTATAGCTGCCTCCTTCACTCCAGGGTGGATGATCTGTCAGTGGCTGCTCACTCCCACCCTTCCTGTGCAGCTCCTACAGATGCTATTCAAACTTGGGTCACATTTGGCATAGTCTGGACTTTATTCATCTATATCACAGAGTTGGATGAAGGGTTGCAACCAAGAACGCATGAGTATACCAGACCTCAGTTGCCATCTCTTTGTATAGTTTCATAGTTTAAGTCCCAGTAGTGTCCATCCCTATTTATTGATTGCTGAGCTTTTAATATTGTATGTAATAACCACAGGCACATGGTGAATCTTCTCAAAAAGGATTTACCATTTTATGTTTCTTATCTTTAGGTACAATGTCTTCTCTGAAACAGATTTAGTAGTTTTTATTATTATCCATCAATGTTCAGTTAAAATAGCATCTTCCCCTAACTGGTCACTTGTTATGATGCCAGTTTTTACAGCAGTTTATTTACTTCATGAATGTTCTTCACAGTTTCATATTTTTATGGTAGATGTTAAATTGCAAATGGCAAATACTACATCAGGTTTACTTTGTTTGGTAACCCCCCCAAAAATTTGGTTTACCTGCATTCTCAATTGTGCAGTCTCTGTGTTGGTAGTGAGGGATGGGGGCACATTGGACAGCTGTAGTGGATACTATATAAAAAAACAGATGTTTTAATTTTTTCCCCTGATGAATAGAGAGGAAGCAAGTTTTATGCCAGTAAAACAACTTGCTATTCTTTTTAACCTGAAAACATTTATTGGGGAATCATGGCTGTTGCAATGTCTTTTGAGCCCATAATCAGCTCACTCACCTTACCGTGTACAACAATAAAAAACAAGAAGATCCACTTGTGATACTTTTCCACCTGTACTAAGTATTGCACCATTGACTGTTTTACAGTAGTAAAGGAAAGCATCTGCCAATCCATAGATGCATTTTTTCATGATATTTTATCTGTTGTGGAAGCTGAATGGAGATGTCACTGGACATACTATTTCCTGTAAGAAAACTGACTTCAAATACCCATGGATTGTAACATCTACCGTTTTTGACAAAGAATGCTAAGAAGCAATTTTAAAGTGATTTTATGACCTTTGCACATATATTACAGCATCTGATAAAGTTATGTGCTGCAATGTATTTTTCTGCTTGTCTCTCTGTCATTATTTGGACTGTTGCTTAATAAAAAGCTTTGTAAAACCACAGACCAAATAAATTTAGACTTTCTCATTGTAACATTACCTTAAGGTAATATATGATGCATCCATAGAGGTTAAAAGGACACTTTTGCACATGCATTTGCTATGGTGCCCTATTGAAGATTGTGGACATAAAATATGTTTTTCCTACACTGAAGCAAATAAGGTTAAAGTTCTTTGTTTTTCCTCAGTGATGTCAGAGTACAAAAACGGGTTCGTAAAAAGTGATTTTCGTATAAAAAAAATCAGCCGAAATGTTCCCTAACATGCAAAGGTACTATTTGGTAGTTTATGAGCCTCATACCATGTCACAAGGGTAAAGGTAAAATCACACTAATGAAGTACATCTGAAACTGTATTGTCTCTGCCACCACCAAATGGTTCACTGCAGAGATTTTCAACCCTCAACAAATCACCTTACCTTAAGTCCTAGTCATTTCTCCTGCCAGTTTGTTTGCCTTTTGCCTTTCTTGCTACTACAAGGAATTTCTGCTTTGTAGGAAATGTCATTTTCTCTTGTCACATTTTTGAAAGTCTGCCCTGATTTTAGGCAAAGGCACTCATTTTGCTTTGATATAGAGACACACTGATGTCTACTGCTTTTTAGCAACGTTCTCTGTATCATGGGAACTGCCCCTGCATCTCTCTCAGTGTCTGCCACATGGCCTTTGGTAACCACATCTGTATTTACCTGTTGATGATGGCCACAATGGGGCATTGCCCTTCAAATAAAATTCTGTCTTTGTACTGTACATTGCACTTTAGCCTTGAATGGTGCACATGGACAGACAGACAGACAGACACACACACACACACACACACACACACACACACACACACACACACACACACACACACACATACATATATGTATATATGGGTCTACTGTATAAGTTCAAAAATACACTTCAAACTCACACAGTAGACCCTGGGTTACACAAAAGTGCACTTAATCGGAAGTGCACTTTCGCGAAACCCGATTCAGCGACTGAGCTACGTACTGATGTTTAGTGCAGTAGTTACGGACCTTAGGGTTAGGGCGCAGGTCATGGTAAGGGGATAGCTAGTAGGGCTATCCCCTTACCATAACTCGTGCCCTAACCCTAAGGTCCGTAGCTACTGCACCACAGTGGAAGACATAACACGTTTTCCTGCTGTCCTCCACTGGGGTGCGATCCATTCGTAGAAGCTGGGTTCGCGAAAGTGCACTTTCGCGTAACTGAGCGGTCTACTGCTCTTTTTTGAATAAATGGTATTCAATGAAAAGCAGTAGACCCGTAGATATATATATATATATATATATATATATATATATATATATATATATATATATATGTATATATATATATATATATGTATATATATATATATATCTATATATCTATATATATATATACGGGTCTACTTCACAAACCCGAAAGCTCACTTACCTGATTTTCAAAAGACCAAGATGAAAAAAACAAAACTCCAGAAGACCGACTGCTCTAAACACTGACATTTCACTACAGGTAAGTAACCATTTGCCCAACCTGGCAAACAAACTAAAACCGAAGCAAAGAAAACCCGCTCGTGTGGGGCCTTTGCTGCCACCCCCCAAACTAAATATACCAACTCCGAAATCACACTACAGTGGAGGTAAGGGGAAAAGGTCAGCATGATGGCCAAGTGGTTACTTATCTGTAGTGAAATGTCGGTGTTTCAAGTGGTTGGTCTTCTGGAGTTTCATTTTTTTTTTGTCTCGGTCTTTTGAAAGCCGGGTAACTGAGCTTTCGGGTTTCTGAAGTGGACCCATATATATATATATATATATATATATATATATATATATATATATATAGATATATATATATATAAATATTTATATATATATACATATATATATATATATATATATATACAGATATATATATATATATATATATATATATATATATACAGATATATATATATATATATATATATATATACAGATATATATATATATATATATATATATGTATATATATATATATATATATATATATATATATATATATATATATATATATATCTGTATATATATATATATATATATATATATATACAGATATATATATATATATATATATATATATATATATATATATATATATATACATATATATAGATATATACGAATATATACAGATATATACAGATATATATATATATATATATATATATGTAGATCCATATCTTTTATAAAAATCCCAATGTCATCTTGTCAAATGAAATTCCAGGACCCTTCCATTGTGCATACTACTTCTTTGTAGTACACTTCACACCCCCAGCATTGAATCGTTTATATGTAGACCCAAACTGCTTATATAAGACTTTACAACTTCTCTCTGAGAATCTGGCTTCAGTAAATGCCTGGAATGCAGCAAGTAATGCAGAGATAAGATGTCTTACTGAAACATGTGCTTGGTTTATCAGTTAATACTGATGGAAAATGTGGATGTTGATCATAACTACTTCTCTGGAACAAGCTTCTAATTCACGTGAAACAGAGCCCTTCCCTGACCCTATTCAAACATAACCTAGATCAAAAGATGGGTGATCACAAATTCACTGGTGGGGTGGTGCCCATGTCTTTCCTGGACAGAGGAAGTTGGTATTAACTACCATAGACCCTTACCTCTGCGAACTTCACTCACCTAATCACCGACAATTGGGACAACTCAGGATAAATATGGCTAGATTTGTAAGGGCTCTAGGTCTGTTAGCCTAGTAACCTCCCATGAGTCTATATACAACTCATAATGTACATCTTATTACCCACTTCAGACACTTTCTCTATCACCTCAACCTTCCTTACCTTACTTTTCAGCTTTTTTGTCATTTTTCTGTCACATACTATGCCTGACACACTGTGCTAGTTGGCTGCAGCACCTCCAATTCTACCTTTGATTGGTGAATTCTAGTGTTTGTATTTTATTTTTGTTTTGTGGTACTTGCTTGTTTTAGTTGAGGTGGTGAAGGTGGTGAACATTCTGCATCTACCCTGTGCTGATTTCACAGCTGCTGAGAGAATCTACAAAACTAGGTGCCATGTTTCTGTTTATTCTGACTTATACTGCACTTATATTTGATTAACTGTGCTGTTTTATTAACTTGCATTACAACTGCACTGTATTTTTTCACTGTTTTACTGTTAAACTGTTTTAATTAACCGAATGTAAACTGTTCTGCTTTTATATTTAAGTTTGTATATGTTCTCCTGTGTTAAATCGACCTAAAATAGTTTAAATATCTTCAGCATAGTCTGGTTACAGGTTATGCTGTATCCAGATCTGGTTATGTGTTTCCTGCTATGCCATCTTGTGTTGGCTGGGGCCTACATGCACGTAGTGGCTAGTGGGGGTAAGTGAACTGGATGGAACTGGTCTGGCATAGGTTGTTTAGCTAAGAGCTCAGGGACAAGGGTTGATTGGTCATTTCCAGTGTTTGTATTTTACTTTTATTTTGTGGTACTTGCTTGTTTTAGTCGGGCTACAAGGTGGTGAGCATTCTGCATCTACCCTGTGCTGATTTCAAAGCTGTTGAGAGAATCTACAAAACTAAGTGCCATTTTTCTATTTATTCTGACTTATACTGCACTTTTAGGTTCATAGTTTGGTACTAGGCAATCGGCCCTAGGGGCTATACAGGCCTAGCCATAACAATTCCCTGGCTATTTCTTCCCACACTATTTACTTCCCTGGGACCCCTGTCTAGCAAGGCGACTGACGTGATCCCTGGGGTGAATTTCCTTTCTCCCATCCAATCGTCAGGGTTCCTTTTAAAGAGGGCCAAAGAGGCACTCTGCTGACATGTATGGGCAGTCAGTTCCAGAGTCTGGGGAGTCTCTGTGTCAGGAACCTATCCCTCCAGCATGTTTTGTTTATTGTGATAACAAGGTTTAGATCCCTGGAGCATGTGGCTCTGAGGGATTGGGATTTCTTTAAGTGTAGCATGTCCAACAGCTTTGGGTTTGACATGGCCTTGTATGTTAAGCAGAGATCGCCTCTGAGTAGATGATATGCAACAGAGTATAGCTGGAGTTTTTTAAGGTGGTCAGCGTAGGGCATCTGCTTTAGGCCTGTGATTCTTTTAGTGAGGTATTTCTGTGGCCTTTCCAGTTGTTGCAGATGTCTTGAGAGGTACATACCAAACGGGCCGTTGTATTCTATAATGGATCTAATGAGGGATGAGTACAGTGGGACAATTACCTCCTTTTTTCTGGATGAAAAGCTCTTAGTGATGAGGTGTGCCTCATCATTTGATTATTATTTGATTAACTGTGCTGCTTTATTAACTTGAATTACATCTGCTCTGTATTGTTTTACTGTTTTACTGTTAAACTGCTTAATTAACTGGGTGTGAACTGTTCTGCTATTATATTTAAAGTGTGTATCTGTTCTCCTGTGTTAAATCGACTTAAACAGAGTTTAAATATCTTTAGCATAGTCTGGTTAGGTATTTTGGGTTTACTATTAAAATTTCAAGTTGAGACGTACCCATATGAAAACATTGAAGTAAAGATATCAAGAAGCAACAAATCGCTAGTAACCAACCAGATAAATGCTCCGTTGCACAAATAATAATGTATGTCTCAGACTGAAAAACTCAAACGAAGCAACCAGGCAAAGTCACAATACGTCAAGACCAATAAAATTACTCTTTTATTACAAATGATGAGCGCTTTCGCTGAAAAGCTTCTTCAGATCATAAACAAATTTTCAATAATAAAATGTTCTTATATATAGGAATTCAAATAGTCTACAACCAATCACTGGCATGACTTGATTCGTTCTACTTAAAGTGATACTACAAGTAATCATCTTTCTTGTAATAACTTAATTTCCTACTTGCTACAATGTTTAAAAATAAGTACATGCGCTACGATACTATCTAAATCAAACATACTTATGAAACACACTTGTGAAAACTAATACATAAATACTGTTTCCATATACATTTGTAAAAACATATAAAAAACATA